>NC_072818.1:600000-880293 GCF_003013715.1 Candidozyma auris
CCGAAAAATCACAATTCTCCGCAACATTCTTGACCTTCAAAAGCATGCTTTATAGACTACAACTTTTCTTATGGCCCTTGACGATATGAATATTGCCAAAAGGCAGTGCAGTGACGACTCCGTTTGGATTTCAGTCTGCTGAACCTTGACAAGGGTAATCGTTTATCCTTTACATGACCATATATCTAGATTTACAATACAAAGTACCAAAGTGTACTACTTTAACATATATCCTCCGTCCGTACCACTCAAACTATATAGTATCTTATCTAGTGCGAATGAAATTTTCCATCGTTCCTCAGATCAAGTCCTACTCTTCCCTTCACCATGGCCAAAAAGAACGTCGAGTACAAAGCCAGGGTGCTTTTCTTCCACGGATATACACAGCTGGCGCTGACATTCTACGCCAAAACGCTGGCGCTTCGCAAGAAACTCGCTTCTTTCAAACTCAAAGCTGTATATTTGAACGCTCCCTTGCAACTTACTCCAGCACAGTTCCCCACCCAGGATTCCCTATCTAAATTTGGCGCTGCTTCCAACGGCAAGGATGAAAATCTCGTCAACTACAGAGCGTGGTGGTTGAAAAATCCTGACAACTCGTATGAGATTGAAAGTGCAATAGAGACAGTGAGGAAGTACATGAAGGAAAGGCTAGTGCTAAATGAGGAGCTGGGAGAATACGAGAAAGCAGAGGATGGAGATGAAGGGCTTCCCGTGAAGGGCATTATAGGGTTTTCTCAAGGTGCTTGTTTTGGAGGAGCTCTAGTTCACAAATTCGAGGAGCTCTTCGGAAACCTGTTAGACTTTGCCGTGCTATACTCCGGGTTCAAGATTGACACAAAACTTATGCCACATTACGAGAAGTTTTACTCGGGTGACGATGGGGCACTGACAAAGGCGAGATTGTTGCATGTTGTTGGAGAACTAGACACTGTTGTGGGTGAAGATAGAGCGTACACATTGTACGAGAGCAGCAAAAAGAACCTGGAGTTGTTGAAGCATCCAGGTGGGCATTTTGTGCCGAACCTGAAGTTGCTTGTGGACCAGGTTGTGAATTGGATACATCGAGAGGAGGAACAGAGAGAGGGGGAAAAGAAAGACGATAGTGTGGATGACATCATGGCCATGATGGATAAGGTGGGAGTTTAGTAGCATATTTGCCTCTGGCGTTGAATTCGCAAGCGTTATTATAGATCAATTGAACAGTTTATTTGGGATACGTTAATATGTACATAAAGAATTTAAGCATCTTGTGGATAACTTGTCATGTATATGACGTTGAAATAATCTCCCATGGCTTGTATATGCCTCTACAATTTTTTATTCGGAGCCATTGCAACAGCAACGATTTTATCTGGATCTATAAATGGCCAGCGTAGCAAACGCCCTGACATCGACTAGATGACGTAACCCTGATGTCGTCAATCATCAAAGCTTGCAGATTCAACCCCTCTCTAGAGCTCGTCGTGTGCAACGTCCCTGGTGTCTCCTCTATACTTGGCGTAGTACTTCTTCTCTCTTTTTGAGAGCCCACCCTCACTTGGCTTTATTCCCGTGATCTTCATCACCCACTTCTCCAATTCGTGCTTGTTATTGAGCTTCCCTTTGTCGTACCTCACAAACGATTGTGTTTTCTCATCCCAGAACATCAATATAGGCAAGGTATCACCCTCCTCAATAGGCAACTGGACGCTCTTCCCGTCAATAGTCACCGTGGCAGGCTCAGCAGCGTTCATCTTCAAGTACCCAAAATTCACCGTCGAGAGGAAATCAATGGCCATCGTCTTATACATGGGCGAAATATTCGAATTCTTCAGCATAAGCACTACTCTGGGTCCGTCTCCCTTGACAAACTCAGGAAGCGATTTCAACCCATGAATCCTCAGCACATAGTTCTTGATTCTGTTCAGCGCAAAGTCAGCCATCGCCTTCAACGTTCTCTGGCCCTGATAAGGCTCAGCGACGTGTCTTGAAGTCAGCAGCGCTTGGCCAGGGGCCCATTTGGGCGGACGGAACACCATAAGCGTGGGGAACCCTTGCACTCTGTAGGAAGCACACAAGGGCTTGTTGATGTCGGAGTCACAGTTCACCGCAGCAACATTGACTCCGTACTTGCCATCTCTATGTAGAAACTTGGCCAATTTGTGCCAGATGGGCAGCAATTGCTTGCAGTAGCCACACCAGGGAGCGTAGAACTTGACTATGGAGGTGTAGTTGGATCTGTGGACAACTTTGTCGAAGTTCAGGGGCGTGAGCTCGTAGATGTTTGGGTCGGAGGAGTAGACATTTGCTGACTCTCGGGCGGCCACGAGAGACACAAGTAGGAGGGTGAAGAAAGCAGTCAAGTGCATGTAGTTGGTGAGGTGGAAGCTTAGTGATGGGTGGAAAAATCGCACTTAGTAGGACGAAGACTGGAGAGAGAAGAACGACCTGACATTTCATGAGGAAAATATGATGAAACATAGTTTATATCTTCAACTTTTTAATTTCAGCGGGTTTTACAATTCAGTTTTTCGTTTGCTTGTTGGTTTTCTGTAGCGTGGCTCTTATCACAGCACGGTCAGTACGAACTTGTGGGTCTCATTATATGAGACTTCGTATATAACACACGTTTGTCTGTACAATTGTCTTAACACTATACAACTGTCTTAACACTACACAATTCTTCACGGTTCACTCAGATTTCCATTATCATTTGGAACACTATATCAAGTCAGCTCACAGAGCGTCTATCAAGAGGTCAGATATATACGCCAAAGAAGTTGGCAACGTAAATGGAGCCCAAGCCAATGGACAAGGACGCCACGGCCGCGCTGCTGAAGTACTTGACTGGGGACGATCTATTGAGAAATGCCAATGAGAGCGACACAAATGCTGAAGGTTAGTAAGGTTCGCAAACTGCTGAAGAGGGAGGAAGGTAAAGAAAATAGTGTAGTCACGAGGATGGATGAGAATTGCCGTGCTCTTCGAAACTTTAGGCTCTTAAATGCCTTAGGCACGTATGTGGTATTGGTTTTGCTGAATGTGGATGGTATTTAAACTCACGGCTGTAGCTTGTCCTTTTGGAGGGTCTTACCAGGATGTAGAGCCACAAAGAGATCAAGGAATCAGGCAATTCAAAACGAGTGGAGTGATTAAAACAGTTTGTTTCAGATGCATAGGTTTGGTTTTCATTTAGGACAATATTTTCGGATTCGAGTGCTCAGTATACTCAATCCTCGTCAGTGACACTCGATTGGATAAGCCAAATCAGACAAGCTTCACCTTCTCCCTCGGCTCCATCTCTTTGACAAAGAATAAAATTCTCACCCATTATCCTCCAAGATCAATCAATTGATACACTCGATATACATACATAGAAGAACAAGCACTACCGTGATGAGGGTCTGCTGCTGCTGGAAGGCAGAGGGAAAGATCTCCAGTGACTTGTTTTTGAAGAGATCTTCGAGCTCGGCATACGTTATGAGGTTCTTTATGGTCTTTTGTGCGGACATTGGAAACGTGTAGGTTGTACTTCATTTGAAAGTACGTGGTATATCGTCGCCAATGTGTGGTGGTGCACGGGTCTTTTGTGGACTCTCCCTACAAAAAGACAAGTTTCAGACAAATTGATGAAAAGTCAATATCTCTCTTTGAAACTGCCGTTAAAAGTCTCCTTACTTGACTCCGAAAGTATCCATTGTGTTCGTGTTCTCCCCGACTTACTTCCTCCTCCCTGCACTACTATCACCAATTCGCAGCCTACTACTATTCTTTTTCAACATGTCTTGGGGCTGGAACACTATAGACTCCGATGCGGTATGTGTATGGTCTTGTTGCTTTGCCACCTCTTATGCTAACTAATTAGGGCGTTTTTACGGAACTTGTGGAGCGTTTGGGCGTCAAGAACGTGCAGTTTGATGAGCTCTATGCTATTGACAAAGAGTCTCTTTTGGCAGTAGCACCAGTGCATGCGGTAGTTTTCTTGTTCAAGTACAGTAAACTTGATCGTGAGTACGCTGCGAAGAAATTGCCTCTCGATGGCGAATACGATACAAATTATATGGACAAAGGGGTCTTTTTCGCCAATCAGACGATCCAGAACGCATGTGCTACACAAGCAGTGCTCAATTCTTTGCTCAATAAAAGAGATGAGATTGAGATCGGAGATGAGTTGGAGAACTTGCGGTCGTTTGTCGCTGGCTTTGACTCGGAAATGGCCGGTGAGACTTTGCTGAACTCAGATATGATCAGGTCGGTGCACAACTCCTTTTCGGCGCCTAAATTCATCGACAGCGATCAATTGCCACCTCCTGACCTTGATGACAAAGATGACGGTCTTTTTCACTTCATCACGTACCTTAATATCAACAATACCGTGTATGAGCTTGACGGGTTGAAGCAGTACCCTATCAAGCACGAAAAATTGAATGGGCCGGAAGAGTTTTACGAGGTTCTTCCGCAAGTCTTGCAGCGCAGAATAGACAAGTATCACGGTGAGATCCGTTTTTCTTTGATGGCGATCACCAACAACAAATTGGAGCAGTACAAGCAAATGGGTGACGAAATCAGTGCCCAGCAGGAGGTTGCCAAGAGGGAGACGTGGAAGCAGGAGAACATTTTCAGAAGACACGACTTCCCCAAGCTCACGGTTGCGCTTTTGAAAAACATCCTGAAGAGTATGAGCGATGAAGAGTGGGAGGAATTGTTGAACCTGGCTCGTCAGAAATCTTTGGCTCGCCAAGCACAGCTCTACAAAAATTAATTCTTTATGCCTTCGTGAATGCAAATGCTGTAAAAAGTTTCATCTTTTACTGGGTTCAGCTACTCCCAGTCGCTGAATGTGAGGAACCCGCCGCCGCTTCTTGAGTGTCTAGAGAAATAGTCGAAATCGATACTCACAGCGTTGCCCAACAAAATAGCACGCTGATCTAGTGTGAGTGGGCCAGCGACGCTAGGATATAGCAGGCCCATTCCAGCAAAGGACGCTGGGTCCATACGCACAATGTATACACCAGTATCTGTGAATAACTCTCTGCCCAAGCCTACCCAGTTTCTGTCGACAGAAGCAATGACGTCACCGTCTCTATTGTACACGGGGAAATCGAACGCTAGGAAGCCTGAGTCGATGGCGCCAAATTGCTCGTATTCGTCCGTGACTTCGTCTTCAAGCTTGAATAAATTGTACTTCCTGCGCCACAAGTGCCATTTTTGAACGGATTCCCCTATAATTTCGTGCATGAGATTACCGAAGGAGTCAAATCCAGGCAAGAGAGCTTTGATGTGTGAGTTAATGAAGGAAAAGGGTCTTTTGATGGTTAGCACCAAATCACCGTAATTGTTGAAGACGTCAATCTCAAACGGCCGGTGCAACCTGAAAAACTGTCTACCCAATGCTTTCATGATGCCAAAGTCCTTTTCTTCCATATACCCGATCTGGTCTCCTTTGGAGTTCATGATCTTATACCTGTTTGCCTGCTCAAAGCCGATCACCAAATTCATGAACTCAACCTGTCTTTCAATAACCAACGTGGGTTCCTTTAAAATCTCATAAATTGGGTCATCCTCTGTTATGATTCCGTTTTCGTTGGGAGGAAAGTCGAATACGGCTCTGAACTGACTGGGCTCGCCTCTGAAAGCATCCGAGTTTGTTGATGGTTGATCGTGATAATAAAATTGGCCACTACGTGTTCCGTGGCCGCCACTTTTCTGTCTCTTGAGCTCTTCTTGAAACCTTCTGACTTCTTCGGGGCTGATTTCACGAGCCTGGCGGGTCTTTCTGATTAATGCCGAGGTTGTGGAGGAGATGCCCCTTTTGGCGTAGGTGGGGCAAACGGGGGGCAATTGGCGAATGCTCCGAAGTACTTGACTCCGAAAAAGTAGCATATTGGATGTTCTTAGTGATTAAAGGATTTGGTGAGGAGAAATGAAGGGTGCTCTTTGATGGCAATCTATTAGGGCCAAAGAAGTGGGAGCGGTATGGCGCTTGCGTGCAGGAATATCGACGGAAGGCAGTCTTGCAGCCAACATCATGAAAATACCAATCAAGCTAACTGAGACAGAATCTGCATTGTTAACTTCTACATGAGATTTCCATCAAATATTACAACTGGTTAATGTCTATCATTTTAATCAACTTTTTACGTATGCAGACGGCACGATCAGGAGGGCGTGCACCTGTGGGAGGGAATAAATACTCGTGAAGCGGCGACTGTGGCCGGTTTCGGCAAAGCATCGCCCAGGTATTGAATAGGTTTTTGATGGCTCACTCGGCTCGCTTAGGTGAGCTTCTTGTTGGTAGGGTTGCTGGCGTTGGAACCGGTCAACACGCCCTTCATGAACTCGTACACAGTGAAAGTGACAGCCTGACCTGGGGCAACTCTCATGATTCTAGGAGTGATACCCTTGTACAAGGCCGCCACACCTTCTTCCTTGATCAACTGCTTACCGATCTTGGCGATTCTGACCCAGCCAGACTCGTTGGAGGCGTAAGTAGACTTCTGCAATCTCGTCTTGATAGTGTCCAAAGGAGCGTTAGACAAAGGACCCAACGCACCGGAGAACAAACCAATCAAGGAAGTCTCCCACGAAGGAAGAACCTCCATGTTCTGGTAACCTTGCAAGTACTCCTTCAACTTGGAGTACACGGTGAAGTTCACACCCTGGTTCGACGCTTGTCTGGCGGCAGTCAAAGAGACACCTCTGTACAATGTGGAGAAGCCCTCTTCTCTGACAATCACGTAGGCAGCGTGCAAGGCGTTTCTGTACTTGGGCACGTCCAAGGGGTCGGCCATAGAGTGGTGCTGGGCCTGCAATCTGATTTTCACAACTTCCATGGGGTTCACCACAAGCACAGCCTCGGTGGTACCAGCACCCACACCAGCAATAAATGTGTTACCCGTGGAGATGTTTCCTTCCTTGTCTTTCAAAAGAGACCTATAGAACTCGTACGACTGGAAACGAATACCCATCTTAGGCACAATTCCCAACACAACAGCACCAAGACCCTTGTAAAGAGACAAAAAGGTCTCCTTTTGCACAATGTTGATACCTGTTCTGATGAAGCCAGGGGGTTTCTGGCCACTCTTTCTGTACAACTGCATTCTCACCTTGACGGTGTCCAAGGGGTGGCAGCAGAGCGCCTCAAACAAACCAGCGACACCGCCGGCAACAAGGTCGGTGACGGAGCCTCCTTTTTTCTGTGTGGACATTATGAGTAGATGTTCTTTAATGGATTGTTCAAAAAGAAGTCAAAGTGGGATTAAACGTGTTTCGTGTGGGTGTGTGAGGGTGTCTTATATATATATACCCCACAAAGAAGCGGTGATTTTTCATAGTCAAGGCGACTTCCATTTCCCCGAGGCACCCGCACCACCGAAGCATTCAACGGTGGTCAATTGATCCGAGAAGCGCCGGGATGGGGGTCGTACATTTCTACTACGCTTAGTCTACTGACTGAATTTGTTTTGGTTTTTTTGGTCTGTTGACCCTCCAACCAATTCATGGGTGTCTTTCTTCACGGGCCATTCTGGGGTACGTCGAAAAACATCCGCGGACCCGGGGCGGCTGGAGTGAGTCGCAAGAGTCATTCCGGGGTGGACGACAGCCGCCTGTGTGCAGTACTCGTTCTTTAACCTCCACCCATATTCGCGTCCGAAGTAGGAGCGGTTCTGATTGGCAGATAGAGGCAGTTGAGCCCGATCTGATGCAGCGACTAGATCGGTAGAAAAGAACAAACAGAGTTAAGCGAGAAGTCGTTCTAAACTGATTGATATTTTGGTGCTTGTGTGCAGGCGTGATTCGGTAGTCGTCAAGGTGGTGACTCGCGTCACATGGCAGTGGAACATTGGAAAGCTGGTGAAAACCGAAGAGGAAAATCACCGTGGGGAATCTCGTTAGCCGAAGTGTGATGGTGACTACAATTGTGGCTTGACAGTCCTGGCAACGGCTGACGGTTTTTCCGGCTTTTATATTGTGTCACCGTGGAAGCGCTCGGCACATGAGTTTATCCGAGGAGGAAAATTGTGCACCGAGAAGGAGTTGACGAGGTCAGTGGGATCACCAGCAGAGAAGTTGAAAATATAGAAGAATAGTTGGTGAAATATTGTTGCTGTTTCTGGTGCTTGCACAAGTTTTAATAGAGCTTGTATTGTGATGTTTTACTAGTGTGATTAGTTGCCTTTTGCAGCCAGTGGGAGCAGTTGGTGTGGGCCTGTCGAATTGACTAGAGTCGAACTGTGGACTGTGTTTGGAACAGAATATGGTTGAAGATGTGAAAGGCGTTCTTGACGCTTGGAATTGAGTATCAGTGGTGAAATTTGAAACTGGATGTGTCTGTGATTCTCGTTGTTGGGTGTGGTTTGTGAGTGTATGCTGTAATAGCCCAATGATTGCAAAAATGATCACCTGAAGAGTGATGAACCAGTGAAGCATGCTATTCGCTTTCTTTTCCTTGCATTTGCGCCAAAGTGCAATAGGAGCGTTCACAGTAAAACTGCTTCATAATTGATAGAGAGTGACTTCACTACCTGCTATAAAGAACATGTAACGAAGCAGAAGTGGATCTAAGGTGCACTAAGATGTTTATCTTCCTGGTATAGAGCCAAGTATTGTGCTCTTATATCTCTTCTCTGGGTAATCACTCTAGCCTTGTGAAGGGTCTGAATTTACCATTATGAAACACGCTCTTCATCTGAATTAGAGAAGCATCCTCTCCATGTGCAACTCTATTCCCTACAACGACCACCTACTCACTACACTCGTCATCACACGTAATATCTTTTCATAGAGCCTAGCACATCTTGCCCACCCACAGAGTTCCTTCCTTGCAGACCGGACAGAGCTGCCCCAACCAGTACTCCAAGTACATCATCACCTCCTTCAACATCTGGACATGAAGCTCGTTTAAGTTCACGCTATTGATGATTCTGAAATGGAGCAAAATCTTTCTCATCGACAGCACCACACGTTCTGGCTCAATCTTGTACTTGCGCAGCCACGCTACCACAACAAGAACACTGGCATTAGTAGCTAACGACACATATCATTTCATCTTGAGCTTCACATGCTCCTCACGAATACCAAGGCGGCTTTCTAGTAAGTCGTTTAAGGCAATAAGGCTGTTTACAGGCAGCGGAACGGTGTCATTGTTCACAAGAAGCTTATCTTCGTCCCAAAAGCCCATTGAGTACAACCGTTTAGTCCGCGCCGACAAGACCCTGGCTTTCGCCAACATCGAATTCATCCGGCTCATCTTTTGTGTGATTATAATTCAACAAGGTAGAAAAACGAAATGGGTGCAAAAATGCGACCTGCTAATGTCTTCATAGTTGGTGATTTCGCACCAGCTATGGAAGGGCTCAAGGAGCCTACTGTTTCTCAGAAATAGGAGCGGCATCCGGAGCAGCTTCGGAGGCGGCTGCATCTCCCGTAGCAGAGGGTTTGTCCGCCTTCTTCAATTCATACAACCTCTTTGCTTCTCTGTGAACGTCCTGCACCTCCTTCGAGATCTGCTTGTAGAAGTCGTGAACCTTCATACCAAACGGGTGGTTCGACGCCTTTTCAAAGTAGTATTGCAACTTCTGCTGGTACGACAGTCCTTGGAACGACTGGGAGAGTGACAGAATCAGCTCCTGGGCCTTGTTGAGCCCACGGTTCGCGTGGGTGCCTGGTTCTTGACTGCCAAGGTACTTTTGGTCCAAATCGGTTAAAAACGCCTTGAATTTGTTGGAGTACCCTTTTTCGTTATCGAACTTGACCGCCCGGTTGATCAAGTCGTCCGACAAGACGTAGCCCAGGGCCAAAAGCTGAGCCAAGATCGCCAGCTTGGGCTTCTCTTCCTGCAGAATGTCATCGTAGGTCTTATCGCCCGTGATGGTAGCATCATCGCCTTTCTCCTTGCTTTCGCTTGGCTGATCACTTTGGATCTTGTTATCGCCAGCAACCTCCTTCTTGTTTGGAACTTCACCGTATGTGGGCAATTTCTCTTCGCTCACGACAATTGGCACGTTGTCTAATTCTGCATCGTTCAAGAGCAACGCCGTAGAAAGAGCTTTCTCCAGCTCGAAGTTAACCTGAAACTTCTGGTAGCCCTTTTCGTCCAGCCCAAGAGGCTCCACCAGCCTGATCACGCCGCAGAAGGCAAAGAATTCCTTCAACTTGGCGGCGCCAATTGACTTGGACACGTGAGACACAACTACCAGGGACATAATTCTAGAAATGTAAAAATCTGGTTCTTAAAAGAAGATCGAAAAATTCGTGAAATGTTCAATTCCTCCAGAAATCACCTGTGCTTTTATACTTGTGGGGGATTTCAGGTGTCTCCCTAATGCGCGGCGAGGCTTGTGCGGCAAGAGAAAGTGACTCTCTGCGTGGTGCTTTTTGGCCATTTAAACTGTAGCCAGTGCGCGAGTGGGACCATGAGAAGGGCAAGGTCCTTTGGGGGAACCCCTCGATTGGGGAATGTTTCACAAATGGAGTGACCTCAATTGCAGGTGAATTTTTTTTGTCTTTCTTTTTTTTCTTCAAAAATTTACCAGGTGGCGTTTGCAAGTTTTCTATTGGCCACGTCGACTGTGGCAAGACCCCTCTTTTGGGCCTGACCTTCTTCGCCTCATTTGCCCCCTTCTGGAAGCTTGCTTTTTCGCAACCATTTCAAAAGCGAAGGATCGAAGCACTCAACAAAGGATGATGTAAATCACTCACATTGTTGGGCCAGATGCTTATGTCAAATCATGGTAGCACAACCAACGGGATGGCAAATTTGAATTCTGTGCCCTCGTTGTCAAACTTGTACTCTTGCAAATAGTCGGCGTAGCCCTTGATGTCGTTGTTCCCACTGAGCTCGGTGAAGTCGTTGAGTAGAAACTTACACACAAAGAAGTAGCGGAGGTCCATGAACGCCAGGCTCTGAAACTGCTGGGTGGCGTGCCGAGGCAAGTTGAGCATGTTGCTCACGCTGACGGGACTGCTATCTGAGTCCCAGTGTGCTGCCAACGCCGTGGCGAGAAGATTGGTTTTGATTGTGGGCGTCACTTTGTATGTGTTGACAAACTGTTTCTTTTCAGGGAGATTGAAGATCTCGTGTGCTTCCACGTAGGCGTAGTAGCCTACCACTCGAGCACAATCTCCATGTTGATTTTCCACATCGAGGAAGAAGTGCACATCGTCGCCTACGTGGTAGAAGGGCTTCGACATTGTGAGTGTGCAAAGAGCCACGCCATTTACACGAATTTGGTAGCTGACCCGTAGTTTGGCTGGTAGTTGTGAGATGAGGCCCTTGTTCTCGGTCAAGGGCTTCAGAACAGAGCTCTTGCGCCGCTCGTTGGCAGCCACGACTTGCACGTCGCTTTCGATGAGAGTGTCGATATCTCTGAGTAACTTTTCTTTAGAGCCTTTGTTGTTGGGCTTTTCCTTCTGCTTTCCTCGCACTTCGGTCTCCCACAGCGTATCCACCACTGGCTCTTGCAAGTAGTCAGCCTGAAGCCATTCTCTGTCCCATCCTTTCTTGCCCAGACGAAACTCGAAGGGGAAGTACATGTTTCTCGGAGTCAATTGGCCGTTTATCTCCTCTGAGACGCCCACTATAAGCGAATAACCAATAGACACGAGTCCAGTATCGCCTGTTGCACCCGTCAGCTTGGTATTGTACGAAGGAGGAAGATCATTCAGCGGTTTGGGCACCTTCAACACATATCTGTCACTCTTGCCTGGTGAGAGAATTGTCTTTGAAAACAAAAGCAGCTGGGCTGTAACATAAAACGGAATCACGTTCTGAGACACTTCCCTCGCCAATTCTTCAGCGTGGGTATCTGGGTTGTCTGGCGGACTGATTAATGTGTTGAAGGGGTAAACTAGGTCGTGAATCAAATACTGGGTTCTTGCATCGTAACGGTGGGAGTTGAGGTCGCTTACACCACCGGTCCGCTTCTTAGCACCATTGTCCCCGGCAAATGTCTTTAGAAAAGGCGTCTTTCTCACAGTGTCAATTTGCACATCCAAATCTTCTTTGCCGTACATCTCAAGGTACTGAGGATTCTTCCAGTACGGGTTGTTGGCAGGGTTCGAGGACCCATCTGTGCCCACATGGTTGTTCAAGCGAATGTACCCGAGAAGCTGGACGTACCCAAGAAGAAGACGTGTCTCCTGAGGCTCTAAGTCGACAGCAGCAACCGATTCCTGCGAAAAGAAGCCCAGAAACCAACTGTCCAGCGTCTTTTTCGGTGTGCCTGTCTGCTTTTCCCGGCCATTGGCTTCTCTCTTCACTGTGCTTGTAATCTCGACCAGGCACTCGAAAAAGTCAGGTTCCAGTGGGATGTCGTTGTATGTTACAGAAATAGCATAGTTTGCAAGTGAATCTTTAGTCAATCTGTGGCCCAAGGGGTTTATCGAGGGCATGGATTATGGCGGGGTTGATTTGACGGTGGAGTTTGGTGTTGTGTGGTGGTACTTGTGGTAATACTAGTTAGATTTTTGAATATGGATGGTTGGTGTCTTAGCGTTTAACGCCTTATTTGATTGAAACTCTCTTAACACAAGCAAGTGGCTTGATATACCTCGATCAGGGTAGGTACCCAGTATAGTCGAGGTGTTGATATGTGTACTACCTGGCTGCAGTACGCTCTAATGGCTGCAAATGGAGGTTACTCTCAATCCCACAAGGCTACAACTAGCTCTATAATCGACTTTGTCTCCTACAATAGCGTATCCTGTTTCTCTTATTGACTGAAACTCCACAAAAATGCTCCATATCGACAGCGTAGGTCACTATCTACTCTTTGATGTTTTAAAAGTCATGAGCGAAACTGACACATGTGTCTGTCACTACCCAATGTCTATCTGACTCAAGTATCATAAAATCAAACTCCTGCAAACGCATTACGTCTCCTGAGGCTGTGCCTGCTCCTGTTTCTGGTCGTCGTTCACCGCATCGCCGTCCTTAACCAATGGAGGCTCCCCTTGCATCAACGACGCCTGGGCCTGAGCAGCATCGCCCAGCAACGAGGGGTCCTGGCCTGCGCCGCTCATCTGATGGAAATCCAAAATCTCCGAGTACATCATCACCCTCCAAGTGTCGACGGGCAAATCGGCATCGTTGAAACTCCAATCGAACTTGGTCTCGCAAATTGGCTCATCGGTAGGATCGTGGTAGGGCTCCATGTATGGGTGGGTCAAGGCATCTGCGGCGGAGATTCGCTTCTTTGGATCGAATATGAGCATCTTCAGAAGTAGGTCGATCGCCTCGGGCTCAACGTGGGTGCAGTTGGCAAACCGCTCGCTGAAAGGAATCGGCTCTCTGTGGGGCAAGCTCTGGACAAACCTCAAGGTGTTTTCCGAGCAGATGGTCTCGATCACGTCTGGTGGAGGCAGGCCCAAGAGCTCTGTGATGATGGAAAACTGGTGCACATGGTCTCTGCCCGGGAAGAGAGGTTTTCCTTCGATCATCTCGGCCAAAATGCAGCCAACAGACCACAAATCCACCTCAGTGTCGTACTTCTGCCACGTCAACATGATCTCGGGCGCTCTATAGTAACGAGTGGACACGTAGCCCGTCATTTGCGGGTCTTGCACTCTGGCCAAGCCAAAGTCGCAGATCTTCAAGTCACAATTCTCGTTGATCAAGATATTCAGCGGCTTCAAGTCTCTGTGGATCACGCCCGCCGAGTGGACGTACTTGAGGCCCCTCAAGATCTGGTAGGTGAAGTACTGGATGAACTGTTTCTCCAAGGGTCTCGAGGTCAACAAGCGGTGCAAGTCTGTGCCCTGGAGCTCGGTGACAAAATAAATATCCTCCAAGGGCGACAAAAAAATGTCGTCCAACGTGATCAAATTCTCGTGGCGCAAGTGCTTGAGCAACTTGAGTTCTCGGTATGTTCTCTTTGCAAGCACCGACGTCAGGAAGGGCTTCATGATTTTCTTCACGGCGACGTTCTGGCCCGTCAACTTGTCGACTGCCAGGCACACAAGTCCAAACGCACCCATGCCCACCGGGTTGAGGTCGGTGTAGCGGCTGGTGATTTCGAACACGGTGCCGAAGATCTGTGTTCTGGTGAACTCTCCCAGGGCGCTCATCGAAGAAGTAACGAAGCAGTTAGTGGCTTATTTTGGCTGGCTGTGGTTTGTTGCGAGATTCCTCCCGAAGGCGGTATAGCGAAGGGTAGAAAGGGTAAAACGGAAGAGGAACCGAAGAGGAAGAAAGTGGTAGGTTGGAAGTGTTGATTTTTTTTCGCGACTAGCACAGTTAACGAAGGCGAAGCTGGAGGTGTCTCAAATGCACACAGTGGGGAGGACTTTACATGGAAAAAGAAAAGAGGGTGTTTTCATCTCGAGGCATGTTTTGGTGAGAGGTTGAGTTTATGTTTTTTTTTGTTGGTGGCGATCAATGGTGATCGAGGAAGTGTCCTGGGCATCTGGTTACTTTCAAGGTAGCGTCACTACTGAGATGGATGAGTGCACTGAATCGAATGATTCTGCTCTTCAAATTGATGATGTTACATTTGTAACGTATACGATTGGTTCGACTACGTTATTTTAAACTGCTTTTTTCTCCGTTTCTTTTGACAATTGGTGGAGACTACGGAGAGTTCTTGAGGTTAGGCATTTTGCCGCGTATCTATTTTAAGCCCTCCGCTGGGTCCAGTGCATACGAAGCATACAGAGCAAAAAAATTAGAATCAACTTCACCTTCTAGCCAATAATTCAATGCATTGCTTTTTTTTTCTCCTTCTTTTTTTCCGTTAGTCTTCTGGACTCGATATGCTTTTTTACCTCCCTCTTGCACTGACGTCAATGCTGGTGGCTGCAAAATCCAGTGCGATGATGTAATAGGCAAGCAGAGGCTTTTGGGTGCAAAAAATAGAAATAAGAAAACAGTCAAAGTAGGCAAAACATTGTGTAAAGAAATTTGAAATCATCATTTGAGAAACCCGTTTTCAGATAACAGCGTTGGTTGTAGGGGCGATTTTAGCCCGAGTTGCATTAGGCGCCTTCCCGCCTTGTCCTGAAGCCTGCTCAAATCAGGCAATGGAAAACGACAAAGGAACTTGACATGGGCTTTGCGAAATAGTATAAGATGCTTTTAAGAGCGTTTTCCTTTTATAACGGTTTTTTCAACCTGCAATAGGGATCATGACCTGACTGACTCGATAGTTCAGATCTTGCTTTGTGATAGTCGAGTATTAATTCAACTAGTGACGGTCTCTGGTGCTATTTATATAAACGGTCACCAATTGTTTAAATCAGAGATCGAGGTGATAATTACGATACCTTACACTATCATACGACACCAAGAAGGTGCATGATATGCTGGTGTAGGATCGAAGTGTCACGAGAGTGAATTCTAAAAAATACAATACTTTGCACTACATTTCGCTTCGTAGAATCGTCTAGTTATGCAAGTGCTTAGCCAGAATTGCTAAACTCGTCCTAAATGCAATCGTCAGTCTCGGAGTCTCGTAAATGCCTCGTCCTTTTAGTGCTTCGTAGGTAAAACCTCAAGATTTAATGAAGCAAATTTTCAAGAATAGCGGAATGCTCGGTAAGTAAAAACTCAAGCGTTAATGAAGCTTATCAAGAATAGCAGAATGCTTTCAAGAATAGCAGAATGCTCAGTGAGTGGAAGTTCTCCTGAAAGAACACGTTTTTTAGATATTTTGAAGCAGACAGAGCCCATAAGTTTTTCATAAGCCTCCTCCTCATCGAAGCTCCATCAACCTCTTCATGTGCTTTTCGTTCCCCAAGGACTCCTTTTCAGCTTTCTTTCTCACGTCAAACAACGGCCAGAATTTCAAATTCTCGTCTCCTGCTACTGTTGCTAGCGTGGTTCCGTCAGGGCTCATGCACCCGCTCAACACCCTCGAGTCATGGGCCAGAGAAATCTCTCCTGTTTTCTGAAGCGTAGGATAATTGAAAAGAGAAATGCTGTTCAGCGGGTATCCGTGAGTGGCCACGATCTCGTACCCCGTCTTGCTTTCGTACCCCCAATTGAGGGAAGACACCTGGGACTCAGTCTCAATCAGATTCACTCTGGCCCCAGTCGAAGTGTTCCAGAAATGTATACATTTATCAGAAGTCCCTCCTCCTGTTGCTAGAAGAGAATTTTGGAAAGGACACCACGCCATTGCCTTGACGGCAGCTCTGTGGTTGGTTTTCTTGAATATAGGCTCCAGCGTCAGCCTAGCATCCCACACAGCGACCAAATTGTCGTTAGCACCCGAGCAAAACTGCTGGGAGTCGCCTCTGTACTCTAATCCACAAATCTCTGCTGCATGAGTGTTCTCCAATTTGGAAACCAAGTGGTCGTTGACTCGAACGTCACTATGGTAAATGGTGCCTTCACGAGAGCCCAGAGCCAAAAGATGTGACAGCCAGCAATGGGCAGCGACCCTTGAACCTGTTCCGTGTGATAGAGTTCTCAACCTGGAGTTTGTCTCGATGTCCCAGATCTCGATGGTGCCGTCCTCCTTGCCCACAGATATGTATGAGCCATCTTCAGACCACCGCAAAGAAGTCACTAGCATGGCCTTGGGGAGCTCGCAAAGAAGCCCTACCAGCCCTGTAGAGGCGTTCCACACGTAGACAGTGTCTTCAAGGCCAATGGCTATGAGGTTGCTCAGCGCCCATGCAACTAGATTGAGGTAGAAGTCGTCTACGATGTTTGGAGCATCGAGCACTCTTTCTGGGGCGGTGGGGATCTTCTTCGCTCGTGCTGACGCCAACGATGGTCTGAGAGAAGAAGGCAATTTTTGAGCCGTGGTTCCGTGGGCTACTACGCTGAACACGCTGAGCGGCTTGCTTCTTTCTGGAGGTGCTGGGCGGTAGCACAAGATACGCGAGTTCATGTCGAGCCCACAGGCCTCTGCAACATGATGCTGGTAGATTTTCGATGTTTGCGCCTTGATGTGTGTCTGAGGCAGAGCGTTTGGGTGGGGCAGCTCGTGCTGGGGAGTGAGCTTGTTCAGAGTCAGGTTTCTATGGCTGGGGATGAATCTATCTGTCTGAGAGGCCTCTGCTGGGGTCAAAAGTGAGGTGGATCTTCTAAGTTTCGCTGGTTTTGGCGGCGAGAGCAACGGGTTGCGGGAGTCTGCAATCGACAGCACCGACAGCGTAAGTGCTGGCTGCAACTTCAAAGGGAACTGGGGTCTCTTGATGGCATTGAACGTTTTTGGCGGCTCCAAGTGGGAAAGTTTCCTTTTGGGCGGCAGCGGAGGCCCTTCGACAGACCTTTTTCTCAGCACCAGGGGACGAAGATTGTCCAACACGAACGACGAGGCGGTGGAGTCGTGGAAGGGAGTCTTCAAGTCAGCCATTGGCGATTTGGCGAGGAGACGACGAAAACGGTGATAGATAAGGGGGTTCTCTGAAACCGTTTTTTTCTCCTTGCTCTGTGGATCACGACGTGCCGTGCTATTAACTTTCCCAAAAGAGGAACCGAGGGGCAGAGAAGAAATTGCTGGGTTTGTGGGAATGGCTGCGAAAAAGTGTTGATGTTGTCGCCCAAATAGGAAAGGGGTTTCTCGAGGGTGGGAGCAATGTGCAGCGCCCAGGGTAGAGTCAATGAATAGAAGCCAGGGCTGAGAATGCTTGGAAGGTGTTCGGCGAGTGGAAGGCTTGAAAGAATTGGCGTTTGTTTACGCAGTCTATTGCAATGGAATGTAGCAATGATGTAATCTGAGGAGGAGAAGCTTGTCAGTTCAAAGTGCGGAAGGAGCCCATAAATCAGAAATTTGATGGATGCAAAGAAATTATTCTTCTCCACCAGGTGATAGAGTTTGATTTCACTTTCTGGATTTCTTATACTATTGGTATGTTTTTGGTATGATTTGATCTCTTGGTATGCTCCAGGTAGTTTACACTTTCGCAGCCAATGCGACGAAAAGCTGTCGAATTCGACAAACCTCGTGTAATCCAAACGTCAACATGAGAATACTCAAAGAGATGAAATTTTCCGGTTGAGTTTTATATTTTTTTTTTATTTTTTTTTTTATTTTTTTTTTTTTGGCCATATTGTCAATTGAGATCTCTTTTTCAACCCTTGCGTGTACCTCTGTTGCTTGAGATGTCACTCTGTTGCTTAGAAGCACTCTGTCGCTCGCATTGCTCCACACAAAGACAACTTGAACGGCAAAAGGTCTCTATGAAATTTCAATTTTTTCATTTCAATTGCCCCACAGTCCACGCCTTGATCTCCTGTCTTGATTCACGTAATACCACATCTTTCCCAAATGTGTCACGTGCGCTCTCCGTATCTTGGTTATCAGTGACAAGCCTCCACAACCACAAATCTTTCCAACCCACTAGCTTCATGGGCCAGGGACCGTCGCAGCCAAAGATCACCGCCCAGGATAAGGCGATTTTCCAGCTCAAGCGGCAGCGTGACAACCTCAAACAGTACCAGCGCAAGCTCAACGTCATCATCGACAAACAGCATGCTTTAGCGAAACAAGCGATCCAGGAGGGGAAAACTGATAAGGCCAAACTCTACCTTCGTCTGCGAAAACAGCAGGAGCTGCTTGTCAACAAGACATACGAGCAGTTGGGCAATTTGGAAAACCTAATAGGCACCATTGAGTTCAAGTTGATAGAGAAGGATGTAGTGTATGGGTTGACCCAGGGCAATGAGGTGTTGAAGAAACTCAACAGCGAGATGAGCGTGGACAAGATTGACAAAGTGATAGACGACTTGGAGGAGGAGAAGTTGAAGGTGGACGAGGTTTCTGATCTTTTGGGCATGGGCTCGTTGAGCAATCTGGAGGAACATGAGGTGGACGAGGAAATGGCTGCTTTGGAGAGAGAGTTAGCGCCAGAGAAGGCGCCAAAAGAAGCTCAGAAGGAGGAGCACAAAATATCGCTTCCGGATGCCCCCACAGAGGAGCCTCAGGGAGAAGAACCAGCGGTGGTGGAGCCGCAGCCAGAGAAAGAGAGACCCAAGGAGGAAGCAGCGATGCTAGCATAAATGACACTGTGAAGCTGCCCACTGTGAGCTTAAATTTCAACCACTTCTGACGTTGCATTAATTCGTTGCATTTATACATAATAATACACATTGCGAGATGAATCAAGCAAATGTGTCTGAGCTTTTTTTAGTTGGGGCTTTCGTTGTGATACCGGCTTCCTCAATAAGTAAGCTAGAGGCTTGGTCGTATCATCAATACACTTCCTCTCATGTCCATATAATTTATATACATATGATTTTTATGGACTCATTGGAACTATACTGTATCGGAGCCAGATTCTTCGGGTCTCTCTACTCCTCATCGAGCCACTCGAGAAACTCTGGCGTGAAGTAACTGATGAACAAGCGGGCGCCGGCTCTCAAAAATCCGTTGTGAGACTCGAACGCAATGGCCTTCAAGTCAGCAACACCCTTCTCAGCGGCAGCGTGCAACATGGCGTACTCTCCACTCACCTGATAGACCGCAAGCGGGAAGTCTTTACAAATTTTCAGCGCCTCGTTGACGATGTCAAGGTAGAAAGTGGAAGGTTTCACGATGAAGGCATCAGCACCCTCCTCAATGTCTCTGACAAGAGCCCTTCGGGCCAAGCCAGCGCCTCCCGAGGGCAACTGGTACAGCTTTCTGTCGCCATGCGAAGGAGCCAGCCCAGCAATGTCCCTGAAAGGCCCGTAGAGGGAGCCCAGAAACTTGGCCAGGTACGACATCACAAGCACCTTGTTCTCGAGCTTGGCGGCAATGAGCCCCAACTTGATCTCCTTGATTCGCCCGTCCATCATATCTGACGGAGCCACGCAGTGTGCTCCAGCTTTGGCGTAGTTGACCGCCACAGCACCGATTCTCAATACACTGGGCTCCCTTTTCAACAGACCGTCGTCGTTCAAAATGCCGCAGTGGCCGTGGTCCGTGTACTCACAGAGACACACGTCGCACATGATGTACAACGACGGAAACTCCCGTTTCAACAACTTGATCGCCTGGATCACCGGCCCGTCAGGATCGTCAGCAGCCGAGCCCACGCTGTCCTTGACGCCGTCTTTCAAAATGACGCCAAACAAAATCACCGCCCGGAGCCCCTTCTCCACAAGCGGCCTTACGTAAGCAGCCAACTTGTTGATGCCGTGTCTCTTGATTCTAGGTAACGACGGGATCTCAGTTTCCTCGTCCTCCACATCGCTCACGAACAAGGGGAAGATGAACATCAGCTTGGTGAGCTGTCTTTCGCTCTGCCAGACTCGGGCCAACGGATGATTGTACCCGCCCTGGAGCACCAGCGAGATGTCTGTGCCGCTTGGAGGAAGGTATTCGGCCTGGTGCATTGGAAGAAGGTGTAGTTTGGAGGTTGGAGATGTGCGAAAAGTGTGATAGTGGAGATGCACCAGTACAAGAAGGGACAAAAAGTAGCAAAAGTAAGAAAAAGTAAAAAGAAAAGGAAAACGAGGAGGGTAATCTGAAGAGTTGAGTTTGGTCAAATAAAGTGAATGTGACTTTTTAGGACTTTGGATTGGGAGATTGGGGGTTTGGGAAATGGCCATGGGAGTTTTGGAGCTGGGTGGGAATTCCATAATGGCTGCGAAATCTAGATCTGGCAGTAAGCGATCCTGGAGAATGGAGACTATCCAATGAGGAAGAGACAAACCAAGGATAATTGGTAATGTCATGTGCAAATTCACTAGGCTTTCAATTTGGAAAGTCTATAAGAGAGGCATTAATTGTGGAGTCAGGTAGAGAAGCTTTCAATATGTCACTCGACGGAATATTCAGTCCTCTGGGGAAGAAGGAACCATAGTTAACGCAACATCACTGGATCAAAAAGACTTCTTTTGGGAATTGATATTGGGGACATTAACAGATCCTACATTATTTCCCTGTGGACCAACTAATTCTTCCTTTATTTTATTTCTGTCTTTTGGAATGCTGCTTGCTTATTAATAGAGCCCGTCTCAATGGCCCGCCTGGATACTTCAAAAAGAAGGTAGGTAAATTTAGTACTTGAAAAAAAATTCTTTTTTTTGATGAATACAAAATAAGTAAAATAAAAAAGGACACTTTGTAGATGGTTTAAGTACTCAAAGCGAAGCAGTCAAAGGTTATCCTGTTTTTCAGCCACCATAACATGTAATCTGTCTCTGTTGCCTGCCTTGAGCTTGAGATCTCTCTACATAATCGATTTACTAGCCTAGAGTGACTAGAACCTTCCAATCCCTTCTTCATATGATTTCTCGAATGGCACCGCCTTAATTGAATTGCCACATATAAGCTGACTTTTGTTTCTATTATTTTTTACTAGAAGGTGGGGGTTGTCTTGTGACTCTGCTCTGGGTAGGCTGCGTAAAGTAAAGAATACCTCCCTCTCTACTAGAATGCTAGTAACTACAACTACTCGCATTGGTAATGTCAATTACAAGCTCAATTGGACTTACAGTTCACAGAAACTCATCTCTAGATATTTTGCGGCGCTCGATATCTCCATTTCCCATATTGAAGTCAATCATACGTAGTGAGCTAACACAGGGCAGCTTATTCATTCTTCTTCTCCTCGTCCTTCTTGCCGTAGTGAATTATTTGACCCGCAAGAATTGCGTTCAAGGCAAGCGACGCCAGGTACCCGGCAAGCAACACAGAGTCTCTAGAGCGGCCCTTCTTGAAGTTGGTCACCGTGGTGAACACACGGATAAAAGAGCCAATCACGTTGGCGAAAATCGTCACCTCAGACAAATGGGCCGTGCTCTTCAACGCCTGGTTTTTTCTGATCTGAGGGATCTTGGCCAAAATGCCAATTGGGATGTTCAAGATCTGCAACGTAGCAATGAGCTGTGGAGGGCAAATCTTGGTCAAAAACACCAACACCGCAACAATGGCAGCAGCTGGCTTGACCAACGCCTTGAAGCACTCACGGATCTGGTCCTTCTCGCTCAAGGTCGTGGCTGCCGCGAGCTCTCTTCTCAACTTGTAGTATTTGAGAATCAAGAGAATGGCAATGTTCTGGATACCCAACAAGAACAGCTCGCCGTAGTTGACAAAACTGTTCCTCTGCTGCTTGTTGTAGGTGACATGGATCCATTGGGCCGCTGTCTCCAATGAAACAGACTCCTCACTGAGTCCCTTGGCCAACTTGGACCTCGCAAGCATGGTCTTAGGTTTTAAAATCTTTCGAATCTGGGGAATCTTGATCACCGAGGAAACACCCACCATGGTTGCTCCGAGTAACAAGGAGAGCACCTTCAAGTACCCAATTGCCTTGATCTGTCTAAAAGCAAACTGCAAGATTACCTTGTTGGAGACTTCGGGGTCTCTAAGGAGATTGATAATCATCATAAGTGGAGCGGACATTTTTTAGGATTATTCACTAAGATTGGTTTGGGACTTGAGCGTTAAACTGTGGAAAGAAGATGTAGTAGTGTGTTGCTTTTGATATCGATTTTCACAATAGTCGAGGGGTATTTAGCATGTGCCGCGGTTCTTTCGCTTGCCCAATGTTGGATTTCTCCCACGCAGGATTCACCACTGAAGAGTGAAAATGTGTCCCACTCAGCTGACAACCACGTTGGTGAAATGCAAAACGAGGTAGAATTCCATTAGTTTCGAATTCAAACCAGAATAAGTCGACTTACTCGAGCCCATAATCCCGTTTCATTGTCTTTTCACTTGAAACATGTTCTAAAACTCCAAGACAACAATGAAATTAGTGAGGGTGCGAGAGGGCATCGAGAAATGGTCCTTGTAGCTTCAACTTTTCATAACCGCAAATTCCCAAGTGGTTTATTTTATTTTGTTCACGTACCTGCTGGTTAAGCTGAACCTCTGATTTTTCGGAAGTCAGCGCATTGCTCTGCTTCCAACGAATTCGCCAATTCTATAACATCCGTGGCAGCACTTTTCTATCTACTGTGGTGCTCCTCTCCTTCTCTGCTTCACCTGCGACAACTTCAGCTCAAGCGTATCCTTCGTGGTCTCGATGTATTTCAAATTCTCGAGGTGGATGTTCAACAACTTCACAATCAGCTCCACTGAAGCTTCCTCTCCATGGCCTCCTTTAGAACCAATGCTCTTGACAGCAGACTTGTTGAACACATCGCTAACTGAGTTGATGTCACCAATCAAAGTCTCCAAGTTGTCCCCGAGACTTTCTAATCTTTCATCTAGCAACTCTGCATTCTGATACGCCTGTTCTCTCAAACGGTCAGTGGTATTCGAGGAAGTGCTTGAACCAGATCCACCAGATGCAACAAGCGCACCAGCGGCTTCATTATTGTTCAACTCGATGTTTCTCAACAAGAGATCGGCTTGTTGCTCGTAATTGTCCAACACTTTGTCGAGCTCGTCTTGCTGGCTCTCGACAAAGAACAATTGCTGGTCTATTTTTTGCTGTAGCGTCTCCACCTCAGACGAGTCCTGATGTAATTTGGCGATATCATCGGCGCTTTTGGCGAGTTCCAAATCCCACTCGTTCACCTTCTCGGTGTACGTTTCGAAAATGGAGGAAGTCTGTGTCAATTTTTTCGACCACTTGGTGACCAAGTCGTCCATAGTTTTGTTGTCCAAAGAGACAGGAATTGGCTCTATTTTAGTAGGCTTCAAAGTTGGTGCCTGAGTAGTCAGTGCCAGACCCTGAGTCGGCTGTGACTGTTCGCCAGCTTCCTTCTTTTCCTCAGGTTTTGCGCCAAAGAGACCTGTGGATGGCTTAGTGGACTCACCTGGTTTACCAAACGAGAAGCCGCCCGCAGGCTTGTCGTCCTTCTTCTCGTCCTTATTCTCGTCCTTCTTTTCCTCAGGCTTGCTACCAAAGCTCAATGCTGGTTTTGCGCTGCCGCCAAGAGAAAACCCGGAAGGTTTGTCATCTTTCTTCTCTTCTTTCTTGTCATCAGCCTTTCCAAAACTCAAGGTAGGTTTTGAAGCACCACTAAGAGAGAAAGCCGGTTTGTCATCTTTCTTCTCTTCCGTCTTGTTTCCGAATGAGAAAGCTGGCTTCGCGTCGTTTTTCTCAGAAGGTTTGCTGCCACCGAAAGAAAAAGCTGGTTTGTCATCTTTTTTATCCTCTGGCTTGCTTGCTCCAAAAGAAAAAGCAGGCTTATCATTCTTCTTTTCGTCGGGTTTACTTGCTCCAAAAGAAAACGCGGGCTTATCGTCCTTCTTCTCCTCGGTCTTGTTGCCGCCAAAACTGAATGCTGAGGTAGAAGACTCTTTCTTCTCTTGATTATCACCAAAACTGAAAGCTGGGGCACTGGACTCTTTCTTTTCCAGGGAAACACCGCCAAAACTGAAAGCAGGAGCCGAGGATTCTTTCTTCTCCTCAGGTTTCGAGCCGAAAGGGCTAGGTTTGTCATCCTTCTTCTCCTCAGGCTTGGATCCAAAAAGACCAGTGCTTTCCTTCTTCTCGTCAGGTTTGGCACCAAAACTAAAAGCTGGCTTGGATGATTCATTATTCTTGGTAGAGCCAAACGCTGAGGTAGATGCTGTCAGGTTGGAAGCACCAAAGCTGAATGCGGGAGCACTGGACTCTTTCTTCTCTTGCTGGCCAAACAAGCCACTGGAGGTCCCAGAAGCAGGCTGCGAGCTGAAAAGACCACCACCTGAGGGCTTTTCGTCAGTTTTTTTATCATCTTTTTTTTCCGTAGAAGCACCAAACGAAAATGCTGGTGCGGGCGTGCTGCTGTTGCTCGATACACCAAACGCAGGAGTTGAGCTCTTGTCTTTTTGGCCGAAAAGGCCACCAGTGGTGCCTGAAGAAGAGCCAGATTGGCCAAAAGGACCACTTGATGGTTTTGCTGCATCTCCAGTATTACTTCCAAAACCACCACCAGATGGGGCAGTGGAAGAGTTGGAGGTGCCAAATGCAGACGCCAGAGGCGTTGTTTCCTTCTTCTCGTCCGGTTTAGAGCCAAAAAGACCACCTGACGGTGCTGACGTGTTCAGAGAAGAGTTTTGACCAAAGGCGCCGCCGGAAGATCCAAAAGCGCCCGTATTTGAGCCAAACGTGCCTGTACTGGAGCCAAAAGCCGATCCAAATCCTGAAGCAGCCCCCGAACCGGTTCCGGAACCGGCTCCCGAACCGAAACCAGTGTTGCTGGAGCCAAATCCCGAGAAGGCCAGTTTTCCAGTGTCGGTAGGTTTCAGGCCAAACGCCAGAGTGGTGTTTGAAGAATTTTGATTAGCGGCATTGGCATTGCTTCCAAAAAGTCCCCCTGAGCCAGACAGGCCAAACGCCGAAGGCTGGCTGCCGAACGCCGAAGTTGAGTTTTGCTGGTTTTGATTTTGCTGGTTCTGGTTCTGGTTCGAGCCAAATCCTAAGGAGCCAAAGGAAAACGCTGGGGTGGAGGTTGTGCCCAGGTTGTTTGAAGTGGACGAGGCGCCAAACGCCGAGCCCGAGTTTCCCGTGTTTGATTGCCCAAAGGTGAACGACATTGGGGAATGCAACTGGGGATTTGGGTGAAGGTGGGGGGAAAATTGATTTGGCAGAAAGGAGAGAAGTTGATGATGTTTTGAAGAATCGTAGCGCTGGATGGCCTGGGTTGTGTGCAGGTTGCACTAGTGGAAGTTGGCAGCAAAAGGTGAATTGAAGTCGGCAAAGGGGAGAAATTGAGAGAAGACACTGATTATGGCTTTATGGGGAAGGTTTTAGGGACATTGTTTACTTTTTTTTTTTGATTTTAGGGTGTTTGGTACGGGCAGTGGGGGTGGTGAAAAAGATGAGCTGAAAGCATAAATGAAGGAGGAGGCTAGTCAATTTTATGACAAAACGGGAATTGACCTACCAGTTGGGGATGAATTGAAACATTTGCTTTACTTTCATTTTATATATTTGTGTAGATTGTTGGTGTTTCTCTGTGCTTTGGTAAATTTACCTCTGGATGAGTAAACGATTGCAAAATGCGCTTTCGTGGGTATCTTGCAAATTGTCAATCCTTTCTGTCTAGGCAAACTATAAATGAGGGTCAGCAACAGTCCAAAAGACACCCTGATGCCCAACGATCAGTCAATTGCAGTTGCACTACCCAACATCATCACCCTACAGTTCACTTCTTACATCATATCAATTGATACACACTCTAGACACTCTAGGCTTATTTCTTGGTGCCCTGGGCAGCAACGGCAGCAGCACCGGCGGCAGCAGCCTCAGGGTCCAAGTAGTAGGCAGGCTTGGTTGGCTGCAACTTGTCGTCCAACTCGTACACCAATGGGATACCCGTTGGGATGTTCAAGCCAGCAATGTCCTCATCAGAGATCTTGTCCAAGTGCTTCACCAACCCTCTCAAGGAGTTGCCGTGGGCAGCAATGAGAACAGTCTTGCCTGCCAACAAGTCTCCGGCAATCTCGTCCTGGTAGTAAGGCAACAATCTGTCAATCACCAACTTCAACGACTCCGTCTTGGGAATCACCGCTGGGTCAATGTCACGGTATCTGATGTCGCCCACCTGAGAGTACTCCGAGGAGTCCTCAATCACTGGAGGAGGAACGTCAAAAGAACGTCTCCAGGTCTGGAACTTCTCCTTACCGTACGTCTCCAACGTCTGGGCCTTGTCCTTGCCCTGAAGAGCACCATAGTGTCTCTCGTTCAATCTCCACGATCTCTTGACAGGCACGTAGAGCTGGTCGGCAGCCTCCAAGGCCAAGTTGGCTGTCTGGATGGCTCTCTTCAACTTGGAGGTGTACAAGATATCAACGACAATGTTTTTTTCCTTCAAGAGCTCACCGCCTCTGATGGCCTCCTTTCTGCCCACTTCGGAGAGGGGCACATCCACCCATCCGGTGAAGAGGTTCTTCTCGTTCCATTCACTCTGGCCGTGTCTAACCAAAACAAGCTTAGGCATTGTACTTTGTGTGTAGTTGGTGGAAGGTGGAAAAAGTGGTGGGAATCGCGCCCTATTTATACCCGTGCGGTCCAGTGGAAGCCGAGCTCACCTGACGAGATTCCATGTGGTGACTTTTGAAGCTGGCGGTTTTTGGGGGAATTGATAAGAAAGATGAAAAGCGCTTAGGCTGGTGGCTCCATAGCTGCTATGTAAAGTGCCCTTGGCGAGTTTGGGTGGTGATTTTGTGAACGCTGATCATATGCTGGCTGGGGCGGGCGTTGTAAACGCATAACGTCACCAAACAAGGGAGGTGAAAAAATAAAAAAAAAGCATCAACAGCGAAAGAAGATTTGGCTGAAACTCGCCGCCAAAGTATGGAAGGGCTCTCCTTCTCTCAGTGAAATGGCCTAGTTGGGACGATCTTGTCCATGTTGACTGTGGGCCCTGGAAGTGTGGCTGCAAAAGATGCGCTTACAGCGCCCAAAGGGAGAAGTCAAGATAGAAGGTATTATTCAGGCAAAGAAAGTCGTTGAAAGCGCTGCGTTGTCAAACATAGATTGCAGATTGTCATGAAAGCCGAATTCGTGAAAAACCTATCTTTTATACCACCCTGTGATGGTCTCCACAATTGCAACCACTAGTAGCGAGCTCAAAAGCACAGTTTCCAGTATGAACAATGCCATAAGTGATCCCTCGTGCATTTTGAGACCAGTGTTAGTCCAGAACGGCACTCTTGTAGCTTTCATCGAGGCAAGCTGGCAACAGCAGCTAATTCCAGCAACTACACCGCAGAGCAAAGCAGTGATCAACAATAGACGAGTATAGTTTTTTCTTTCTCCTGTTTGTGCAAATAAAACAAGGTGGGTGAGGAAACTCATCAGGGTAAAGAGCCAGAGGGAGTACAGGCAAAAGCCCAAGTCGGGGCCTTCACTTTGTAGAAAGGTGTCAAAAAGTTTGAATTTCAGTGATTTTTGCGTTGCATTCTGGGTGCTGCTGTTGTTGTGGTACTTTCTGACTGCTTCAGTGACGATTTCAAGCGTTTTGTTGAAGTCAGATTCCCAACTGTTAGCCTGTTCTTCAGAAATGTGCTTTCCAATTTCGTACTTCAACAAACGTCTCGTTGTATCGACATGAGAAGTGACGTTTTTAAAACACTTCCTCTTAAAGTAGACATTGTTGTTGATCACGTAGTATTTCGTATCTTGGATGGAAATATTCTCAGGAATTGTAAGGGTCACATTTGAAGTCGAGCCTGGAGCAATTTCCTCAAATAGCTCAATCATCAATTCTGCTACATTGTTCCAAGATGCCCCTGGGCTGGACCTCTGTAGGTAGTACGGTGCCACTGGCGCAGCGTTGGCTTGGATAAACCCATAGATTATCACGGTGGAGATTACAGCAACACCAAATACACAAACCTGGAAAAAAAAGACCGGTCTGGACTTGAGATCGTTGTAGTACCGAAGCACCGTATCTTTTTTTCGTTCGCCATCAGCTTGTGTTGCAAATATTGGAAGAATTGAGGAGGGTGCCATTTTCACAGAGCACGGTTGATTTGAAGCAAAAGTGGACATTCTATAGTGGAGACGAGGGTAGGGCTTACACATTTTGGGCAAGTCCAAAAGCGAAACATCACTTTCCACTTTTCTGGAGAGTGAAGGTGCAAGCTGTTATCTGAGGGCAAGTATAGCTTTGAGTTACAATTGTTGCTTCACCGGGTTGACGAGTTCTGGTCGTGATAGCCTAGTTAGTTTTAGACAGGGAATGTCAAAAGTTTAAGGGATTTTTTGGTAAAAAAAGATGCTAAAGAGTCTTTTGCACAAGCTTGGAGCATGAGAAAAGCGCTTCATATTTTACTAGATCAAGCTAGTGAATAGGTTTGCCGATTGAACATACTTCTTTTGAATTTCATCGCTGTGTTGCTCTTTCTCCCTCTTTCTAGAATCAACACCTACCTGCCAACTTCTTACAGGATAAAACCACGCTAAAGTTGTCTCTTGAACCTTGCCACAATAGGAAAGTCTAAGAAATAAACACAAATCGCTGGCGCTAGGAAAAAATTCAACAGTACTTTTCGTTCTCTTCTCACTAAAACTACTGCAATTTAGAAATTCCCTATTGGATCTCCAGAGACAAAGCGACTGCAGACCCAATATTCAAAAATTTCACAATTCAACTCATAAAACTCACGGACCTCTGTACGGTGTTGTGGTGAGTTCACTTTGGGAACTCAAATTATAAGGTGCTGCCTTGCACAGCCACGCTTGGAACTCCCCTGAATCACGGGATCGTGGATAACACAATTCTACAAGCATGAAAACCTCATTCACTTTTCTGGCTCTTCATCACAAACTTTCTGGATCTCGAGATTCTTTTTCATCTCGTGATCCACCTATGCGCATAAGGAGACACAGTGAAGCAGGTGATCCACTGGAGCCGCACAAAGTGGATCAAAAGACACTTTGTGGCGTGAATAAGAAAGTGGGAATAAGAAAGTGGGACAATTCTTGCTGCTGGTAGTAGCTGTTTCCGGGAGCGGCTGATGCTGTGAAGTTCTCAAAGTGGTTGTTTTTTGGCAGCAAATTATGCGCTTACATGGCACACTCGCAAGACCTCATAAACTAGAAAGAGTTCACAGAAGAGACTGCTTATGTAATGATGATAAATGCGATGCAAACTTCTAAATGAGTCGTTCCGTATTATTGGAGATTTGTTGATCTCACAATATCCTCTAGCTTTTGTTACTTCAAAACAGAGCACACATACAAAGAATGCTAAGTGCTTGCAATGAGATTTCATGGAGTATTCCAAAGTGTAAATGGGGCAGAGTTGGGCAACTTCTAAGCCAATCTTTCCACTGGCCTCAGATTTGATGTGTATATTCACGTTCTTCTTAATACTGCTTCCGCTTGATGCTATTTTAAGAAAATGGTCTTCTCACCTGGCTGTCAATTGCAAGTGATTTTTTTTTTTCTTTCTTTTTTTTTTTTTTTCTTTTCTTCTTTTCAAACATCTCCTAAAAGCCATGCCTTGTAACAGTAGGTTAGCATCAACGTACGAACAGTCTGGGTAGCTCTTTGTAGTTGGATGCCTTGCGTCGACCTAACACTCACACATTCTTCAAATGATCACCTTTACTGAGATTCATGGTAGAGACGGTGAACTTAAAATTTAACAAGTGAACTGCAAAATCCGGACATATCGGTCCTGGCGAGCGACACGAGCTAATGTCAGAGTCTCAACATCATTTACAAAAATTCAGAATCACAGCAACTGGACGTGACACACCCCCCACTTCTTGAAACTTACTGTGCCTCCTTCATTTTCATCCCTTCGATCCTCTTCGCCCCGTTTCGCTTTTTCTGATAAGTGGTTCGGATATGCGTCTCGCTTAAAGGTGAAAACGTTAAATTTGCGCTTCACCCTGGCGACAATTACCAACACGAAGAAGTAAAGAAGCAGAAATCCAGAGACGTAACTGTGTTGAGGGATTCACCAAGATTGGAAATTATGCTGAATTCCACAGCTGATAAGACGCATGCCAATAGCGCAAATTGACGACATGTTGTGCTTCTTGCAGACCAAACGGTTTGAAGACATGGTTTGACCAGATGAGAGGAAGGAGACATTTGCTGGTTAGATGGTCCTTTGAGTTCCGAGGGCCCAAGCCAGATGAGACATGTTCCTCGCATTTTGGAAAGTTGTATGGCAAGGGCAATATAGAGCAACCAAATCCGATCCCAATTATCTAAAGTTTTGCCTCAGCCTCTTGATAAGGCCTCCGAAGCATTCCGACTTATTCCCAAGATCGTAGCTCTCCTCCGCCTTTTCTCTAGATCGTAGCTCCTCCTCCGCTTCTTTCCTGTATTAGTGAAGTTCGTTCACTCTACTCTCCAAAAATCACCATCGTGAACTACCTCTCAACCACTCTCTAACTCACGTTGGCACCTCCGGTGTGGTTTCTTTCTGCGATTTTATGGTCTGCTGGATTTGGAGCTGCCTCATAGATTGTAATCACAGGATCCTTCTTCAACTCGGAAAATTCTCCTCGAAGCTCGATCGAGTGCAAATGTACCTGCTCCTCGTCGCTCCCGTACATATCCTGGAAGAATAACGTCAAGTGCTGGACTCCTGTGAAGACGTGGCGAGGCAAATGGTGCTCTACGAAATCAGCGTCGCTCTTTAAAGTTTCAGGCACTTCTTCCTCGTCATCGTTGAAATTGACCCCTACATTTGGATGTTGAACTGTATGGTTGGGCTTTGTCGACTCCACGTTATCAAAATCAATGCTTCGATTGTTCTTCCAAAGCTTGACTGTCTTTGGACAGAACTTATCTCCATTGGTCCTTAGGATCAACAGATGGAGCTTCACGGACCCGTTCAAAAAGGGGATATGCAAAATGAGCTGCTCGTCAGCGTCGCTCTTGATGATTGGCTTCAACGAGTACCTGTTATTCTCTGACTTGAACACTTTCTGGAGATCTTCCTGGCGGTTTTCCATGTTTAGGGCGGTCACGTGCGGCAAGTCGATTTTTGAGTTCAAACTCGATGCCAACGACGTCGGCGTGGGTGGCACGTGGTCGTCGCCGTTGCCGTCGCCGTGGGAGTGGGAGTGGCCGTGGAAATGTTCGTTTTCACAGTTCATGTAGTGGTTTTGGGGTGGTTCTTTGGGAAATGATGGGAAACCCACGATTTTAGGTGAGTTTAATTGGGTGTACGGATGTTGTCAAAAAGGGCAAAAAGAGTGATTGGTTGATTTGTGATTTGCTCCGCTTTCAGGAAGAAGTTGTAGTTGAAGGGTTGGAAGTGTGATTAGGAATGATTTGTGGAGTTGAGTGGGTGGGAAGCGGGACTGTGTGCAGGACTCCTTGAACTGATACCGAAGTTCGTGGAGCAACGGGGGATGGAAATCAAGGGACTAGGGCTTCGAATAGACGCTCAAAGTACATATATACTTGTGAATGAGCTGTGTGGTTATGAATGGGGAGTGTTTAGCACTGAGACGGGGGTTGTGATGAAGTCACGTGCGTAGCACGTGACACCAGGCCTGGCAAGACGAAGCTTTCAAAAGCTGTCTTCATCCAAACCCTTGTTATTTTCTTCAAAAAACACAGTGAACGCTTTCCACGGTGCTCAATCTGTAACTCTCCAACATGTCATCTCCGAATCTTGAGGAAATTGACATCCAGCAACAAAAACCCACTACGTCCTCTATTCAACCAACCAATAAACGTTAGAATCCATCGGCTTTGCAAGTCAGCCTAGCACTCTGAGACGTTCACGTCATTCTTTATAGTTTCCATCATGTCTTCTGGTCTCCTTGTGTGTGAAGTCGAAGTAATTTCCTAGTACACAAAATCCTGATTTTGCACTCAATATTATCAAGGGTGTCCCAAAACTCAATGACCAAAGACGAGTTGAATCGATTGGAGTAGATAGGTGTTGAATGCTCAATTAGTTATTGTGTGTCATTGGATTTCGGAAAATTCAAATGCGAGTGCAACCCCAGCATCCAAATTTTGCAGCCAAACGAAAGTACACTGTATTCTGTTTTGTAGGCAACCAAAACACCAAAAAAAAAGACTTTGTTATTTTCTCTCAGCACCAAACAAGCTATTCTGATTTACCTCTTCTGATAAAATCTGACTTTAATGTGATTCCCTTAACGGATCTTAGCACCCAGTTCAAAGACACTTTATACTCCAGTATTGAGTGGTCAACCGTCGATGCCTTTTGACAAAGCAAAAGACTTCAGGAGCCCTTGATTTCCACCGCTACCAACAGTAATTCAAAGAAGAGAACTGGGCAAAAAAAGAAGAAAAATTTTCAATTAGAAGTGACCCTTACTAGAAGCAGAATAAAGGAACATTCATCACAAGTAACTATATGAATATTTGTCGAATACAAAAGAACCTTCATCACAAGTGGACCCCACAAATTCCAGCCCTCCACAGATTCCACCGCTTACGTCACTTCCCGAAAATGTACCTACATTACTCTAAAAAAAATGTACCTCCAACGCTATTCAGTTGTCACTTACGTCACTTGCATTTGGACCACCTCAATTGCATTGTCCATTTCACGGAATACAGCGGCTTCCAAGGCGAAATGTCCAAATCAACAAAAAAAAACAAAGCAACAAAGAACAAAAAGGAGACGCCCCCACAGCGAAATTTACAAATTCAGGTGAGTTTCACACTTCACACTTCATAACCGTCCCTTGTTCACTGGATCTCCGCCAATTCTTCCCCAAATGCACAATTTCCATTGATAGGTCCAGAAAAAGAATCGGGACATGGAAAGTGCTCAAAGTGCAATTGACACAGGCCAGGTTATTCTTTCCTGGCCCAAGATGGAAAGGGAATTCTGTAGAATTGAAGCAATTGGGTTGGTTTATGTTGATTTTGAGAGATTGTACGAGGGGATTTTCTTATTTTTGCTGATTTTTACTCATTTTTTGCTGATTTTTTACTCACTTTTTGCTCATTTTTTACTTATTCTTGATCTTTTACTTGTTCTTTTTTTGGCATTTTTGAGTCACCTTGACTTTTCATTTTTCACACTCTTTCAGAAGGTTGTGCTTGGGAATTTTGCTGAAACAGGAAAGGGCTGAATGAATTCGCCCTGGGATTGCGTTTTGGTCCAGAATGACGTTTCCAGTGTTTTTCTTTTTCCTCTGCAACCTCCTTTTGTACCTAGAATTTTCACACCCAACCCTTTATGACGTCGTTGAGCGTTTCTAACGGGCCTGGGATGGCCGGTCGACATCCGAGGGGTGGTGGCCTGGGCCGGAATTGCGCCGCCCTGGGTGGGAGGGTCGGTCCCGACATTCTTGACTCTGATGGGAGAAGGGCCCAGGGCCCACGTGACTGTCTTATTTTCGAGGGCCCCCCTTCTCTATGTACAATCCATCTTGGGTTGCCTTAGCAACATCCGGTTGCCTCGCCAGGACTTAGTAACCGCATAGTGAGAAGCACGTTACGGACCAAAAAAGCTTAGTGAGAAAAAGAAACGACTTGACGGGCAGAGAGGCAGGCGACGACATTTCTGGGTGCAGGACGTGCCTTCCGGCACACAATGCCCACCTTCCTCAACCAGATGATGTCATGGTGCTCTGACACTTGTGCAGGTGGCAATTGGCTGGAACCAACAAACTACGTCATATTGAGAGTGGTGAAGCGATGAGAAAAGTGAAGGGCGTGTGAAAAGTTGCGACAGTGCTGGCGGGCAGGCTCACCGGAAAAACCCCCCACGACCCTCCCTGTCCCTGAGGGGCAGGTGGGGCCCTTGGGCGGGGCCGGCCGGAAAAACCGCTTCCTTCAGCCCCTCACGTGGGAACCTTTCTTTTCCCTCTCTTGATATCTCATGTTGGGCAAGATAGTGCCTGCACACAGGCGCAGCTGTCTTTTCTTTTTTTTTCCGTGGTGCTACCATAGCATGCCGCGTATGCAGTCCGTGTATCACCAGACGATTAGATAACTTTCGCCTGCCTGTCTGCAGTCCGTGCATAAAAGAAACACCCATCACCAACGTATTAATCCGAAGCCCATTATAAATACCCAGCCAATTCCCCCCAATTTCTCATTCTCTCCATCAAATTCACTCACTACTACTTTCACACAAAATGACCATCCAGAACAAGCCAGCCATTTTCTACGTCAACGCCGCCCTCTTCGACTGCGACGGAACCCTCGTTAATTCCACCGGCGCCATTTCTGAGTTCTGGAGAGATTTCGGCAAAACAAGACCCCACGTGAACCCAGAGGAAATCATCAGAACCTCCCACGGGTGCCGTACCTTTGACGTGATCGCCAAGTGGTCCCCAGAAGACGCCGAAAAAAAGCAGGTGACCGAATGGGAAGCTCTGATTCCAGACACATTTGGCCACTTTGCCAAAGCCATTCCCGGCGCGGTGGAGCTTGTCAAGTCGTTCGACTCCTTCACCCCTCAAACCGCCAACAACCAGCAGCGCTGGGCCATCGTCACCTCGGGCACGCTTCCCCTCGCCACCAAGTGGTTGAAGTTGCTCACGATCGACAGACCAGACTGCTTCATCACCGCCGAGAAGGTGACCAAAGGTAAACCTCATCCCATGGGCTACAGATCGGCCAGAAACACGTTGGGCTACGAGCACGACGAGGCCAAGGTTGTGGTGTTTGAAGATGCTCCTGCAGGCATCACGGCCGGCAAGGGTGCTGGCGCTGTGATTGTGGGCATTTGCTCTACGTACGATCCTGAGAAGGTGAGAAAGGCCGGTGCGGATATTGTGGTGGACGACTTGTCGTCGTTCAAGATTGTGGGATACAACAAGGAGAAGGACGAGTTTAAGGTGATGGTGGAGGACTACCACTATGCCAACGAGGAGTTTTTGCAGTATGCCTAAGCAGCCTCAAGGGTGCCGCAGGCAGCCTTGTGGCCCTTAGGATTCTCAGGATTCTCAGGATAACCCATTTCAGGATTCTCATTTGCTGAATTCATTTTCTTAGCTGATGGGAGTTTTCAGCTTTCAATCTACCCCGCTGGGGTTTATAGAGTGTACATTAGTCAATTATATTTATGGAAGATATGAAATGTAGTTTATTATGGATGTAAATTCAGTTGTGAGTGTTTACGGGAATCATTTGAAGACTAATTTTATTCAAAGATTTCATTGGCAAGTACATTCACGAAGATCATTTCAATTAGTGCATCTTTCTCTTGAAGAACATATATTCAATTGTATATATGTTTCTAGAGGATACTCTGGTTACTTTTGCGTCCCTATCACGTTCAATAAAGTTCTGGACAATTAACCATAAAGTGTTATAAAAAATTTATTTGATGATCTCTTTCTAGTTGTAAATGTATGGAAATCTTTTTGTGGTGAATGCAGATCCCAGATGTTTGAAGGTGTTCATGGAGTATGGCTGCATCTTTTGATATTTGATTGTATCGATTCTACGTAGCCAGGATCTGAACATTTTGGTCAATTTTGCTGCTGATTTGTCATTTATGTTTATCTGTTAATTGGATTGTCTCCTTCATTTCTGAAACCAAAGGGTTTCTTTTCTTTACTTTTGATGAAGTAAGCTCCCTCAAGAACCTCTATAATTCAATGACACGCCCTTTATCTACAAAAACTCCGACTGTTCCCTGATAAAAAACGCAACTTTCCCCTTTTGAACTGCAGAAGCCAGAAATTTGTATGGTCCCTGCGTTAAGCAAGAAAGTCTGTCATCCGATTGGCCCAATACGATTCCAAATTCTTCTCAGCTCAACTTCAGCAGGAAAAGTAATTGGGATATCAGTTTCAAGAGACTGAAATTTCCAAATCTAGTAAGTCAGACGAACAGGTGTAGCAAAATTGTCCAGCCTTTTTAAATCAGCGGGTTCAGGTTGCTTTACTTATCATGATACGGAACATAGGAGCCGAAATTGAGTATACGAAGCGCAGAAACGCCATTGAGTTTCGCCCATTCTTCATTCTTGGGATTTATTTCAAGAGCCATCCGAGTTAGCATTTGAAACCGTTGATGTCTTTAGTTTTTGGTTTTTGAATTGCCTTTTTCATCCTCCCATGCTTTCAATTCTAAAAATCAACTCAAATCAAAAGCCAATTTAAAAAGTCATTATGAAAAGAATCAACAGGCTGTCCAAAAATAAAAGCCTTACAGCTTCAGAGGACGTTGGAGGTGATGACATAAATTCGCAAAAAGAATGATCAAGAGTTTCATCATCTAACTGTGGAATTATAGTGATGGACAAATGTGGAAAGTGGAAGGTCACAGAATGGAAGAGATGTTTTTGAAGACTGATAGGATGAAGCAATTTATAGAAAGAATATGGAAGAAAATGGGGAAAACACGATATCCCTCAAGTTGAAAAATTCCAATGACTACTCCTCAATAATCGTATTCCATAAGTTTACTTCTTCTGAACAAAGTCCTCATTAAAAAGCATGTGCTTATTGTAGCACAGGAACGGCTGAAAATCTGTTTATGGATCTGGGTTTTGGAGGAAACGCTCTGGAGGCGAGTTTCTATGAATCTGGTGACGTGAAGTATGGAAAATCTATGTTTGACCAATGAATTACTATCAATATTGCTCAGCCTTATAAAACAGCAGCCAAATCTATCAGCTTATGGAACGCAGTTTCTGGAAATATAAAAAGTTCTGGATTTATGTGGTTTTGGAATTTCAAATGTTGATATCTATGCTTTTTGGGCTGATTCTGGTTGTTGGTTATTACTCGCTTACTTCATAGTTGAGTAGGTATGATTCTTGACTGAATTCCTTTTTTTTTCTTCTCCAATAGCTTCAATCGACGTTTCTGAAAAAAAATTTTGACCTTTTTCATACGTTTTCATTCAACTTTCCACAGTTCTGCTCTTGTTTAATGGCTGCGAAAAGCTTAACTATGGGAATTAATTACCCCACCACAATTCCACCATTTCACACTCAAATGAAGACTTTTTTACATATATCGGTTGGTGAAGCCTCAAGAACCACAATGATGCAATCAAACGTACCAATTTTCAAAATTTTGGTGGAATTGACACAGGGCAGAAGCTCTTGGGGTAGGCTGGTGTACGGGTTTTCTTCCTTCCTACACGATTTTCCTTGACACCCTCCGATTCCCATTTAAATCTCTCGAAATCAAAATTTTTCTCCCTTTCCCTCTTGAATTTTTGATCTCCATCTTTTCATCCCAAAAACTCCTCAATTTCTTTTCCTCAAATGCACTTGTACGTTGACTTTTTCGCAGCCAATTCCTGCTGCTACTTCGCTCCTACACACCTTCCTAAAAACTTATTTTACGAAAATGGCCTTCAAAACACCTCCTTCCCACGTGAAATCAGCCTAGGCAATTTCCGAGGGCAATGTCGTGTTTGGCTTGCAAAACAATTACGTAGTAGAAGGTTGTGTGTCCTGCACACAGTCACGGCGCCTGCCTTCGCTGTCTATTTTCACGTGCACGGCTCATAACCGCTTGAACCTTCGTAGTAAACAAGGCTCGCTTAGAATATTTTCTTTCTTGCTCATTGGGAAAATTTTTTTTACATTTGGCCAAATAAAGGAAGTTTTTTTGTTTATTGTATGTGTACTGCATACGGCGCGGGCCCGGCTCAAGCGGTACGGAAGCTCACGTGACATTCTGGTCCTGCACCCAAGCCACGGCCTTGAACCCAGCCCTGACGTCACAATCCCAACTGCAAACCGTTTCCTTAAAAATGTCCTACAGGGTGCATTTTCTGGGTTCAGTAGTACAAGTTTGGCCAAAAAGTTGGTGGATTTGGGTGTTTTTCCGAGCCAAGAAACACACAATCCGTTGACTTTTTCGGATAACCTCGAGCTACCCTGCACTACGGTTTTTCCGGCGAAAAGGCCTGCTATTCACCGAAAACGTGAGTTTTTCAGTTTTGAAAACTTTCCACCTCCATCAAATCAGGCCGAATACGTTGCTTGATGCGGCGGATCCAGTTCTAATGTGAACTTTGCAAAAAAAAAGAGCCCAGACTGCGCAAAAAAAAGCGCATCCCAAACAGGAAATGGATGGACAACCTGCTTGAATGCAGGTCGTGGTTTACGAGTACGGTTTTTGTGCATGACAACTTGCAAAGAGAAGGGAAATGAGTCAAAATGAGCTGTGAATTGTGAGGAGGATGGCGTAGAATGAATTTGGGGACAGTTGGAAGGAGATGGGCTGTTCTTTTTTGTCTTCTGATGGTCACGTGGAGTTTATCACGTGACTGGACCATACTTCACACCAAAGAACGTCCCGCGGGTGACAGGTGCCAGACAATAAGCATCAAACAATAAACATTGTAAGTAGTTCGGAAAGAGTGGCATTGTTGGAAGTCTAAAGGTCTTTGTATGAATTGTCCTGTACATAAGCCGGCCGACGAAGGTAGGTGCCACGAAAAAAAAATGGCTGCGAAAAAATCGAGAAATCAACGTAACAAAAAGTCATCAAGAAGAGCTCTAACTAGATTTTTACAGAATTCTTCGAAAGAACCTAAGTTTAATTCCGTAAAACCTCCCATCAAGATAAGTGAGTTTTGTCAGAAATATCGTTCACACAAAATCCCCCCGGGATGAGTCCTTGAAGACATCGATAAACCAGAATAAAGAGCGTGCTGGGTCTTACTTCAAGAATTTTATGTTTCTACAATTAGTGGTGTCATCACTCGATTTCAAAACTTTATGTCATTGCGGTGACGATTTTGATTCCATTAGAATGATACTTCCACACCTTTAAGCGTACATATAACTTCATCTGTGTATGCTTGAGCCGTCAAAAACCAAAATCGTAGCTATTTTGGTCCTTTTTTTTAAAGTTAAACCTTCTTCGATTTCCTGATCTATATTATGCTCGTTTTGTTTCCTTTTTTTAACTTGATACAATTTGAGATCCAACCTCGATTTTCGTGAAAGGGGTGCAAAATGATGCAGCTTTTTTTACCATTTGGTCCAAGATTGCGCTCAATAGACAACTTAAGACTTCTGTTTAGCTCTTTCTAGAAGAAAGACACATACTCATACTGTACTCGCCTGAAAGATGGCTCAAATGATCGTGCTTGCTTGGAATCCTCAATATTGTAGCATTTTTCATAATTTCTGAGTGAAAAGATGATACCTCAGCGAGAGAATCCTTTCCTCCAGGGTCCTTTTCTTCAGGGTCCTTGCATTTCAAAAGAACGGCTTGCCCTTTCCCTTCATCTCCCTATAATATTTTGCAAAATCACATTTCTTGAATGCCTTTTTCAATTCTCTTCACAGAGGCATTGTTGAAACTTAACGAACCAAATGTCGATGCTTGTTCTATTTTCTTCATTGTAAAATCATGTAGCAAGGCATGGTTTGTTGGGTGGTTTCAGGAAAATGTGTAATGACGACTACCGGCTGTAATGTTGCCAAATTTCACAGGTTTCGAATAATCACAGTATTTGTTTCAAAATAAGGTGCAATGTTGACAGGCTCAACTTAAGCAGCTAAAAGTAAGACTACTCACCCAAACTGACCAAATGACTTTGTATAGATTGAATGTCGAAAATTTCATGAACCACATCTCTCGACATCTTTTGTGTTCACTGTTGGAGACTCCCCCCTCGCTTTATTACAACTTCAGAGAACAATGACTATTCTGAAACAATACCATTATTTTGACAGCTTCAGAAGAAAGTTTGACATTTAATCTATTTCTTGACTCCATTGTGTGTGCTTATATCCTCCACTAGTTTTACCCAACTGCTCCTTACATAAAATCAACCTACCCTAGAATTTTGAACCACCCACTCTACCCATTCAACACCATAAACCACAAAGACTTCTCTCTCTTCCTTCCCTTTTTTTCCCCCTCCTCACTCCAATTCCCCCTGCAATTCCTTCCTATCCTTATCACTTTCTTCCCTGTGTTTACGTTTTGTCCCAATCGGGTAAACACCTTTAATTCCTCATACTCTATCTTCTCTGGCACTTACCTAGCACCTGCCTGAATCCATGTCCACTTCTCCGTCCCGTCTGCCTTTGCGTCAGAACAATAGAGTTATTCTGGCCTCTACGGGTCTTTGCAAGCTACAACTTTCCCCAAAAAGACAGCCTCAGGAAGCTACTACTAGATATGGCCAAAAACTGCCAAAACTGCCAAAAACAAAGCTGAAACCGCTTCTTCAGGTGGAAGCTGCACAGCCAGAGCCAACCAAAAACGAGCTTCTTTCGAAGTTGGCTCAAAAACAGGCTAAGCTTACGGAACTCGAGAATCAAGCGGAGCTTGTGCGTTTTGAGCTACTAGAAATTCAGGCCCAGCTCAAGGAGACTTATGAGCCCAAAGATAGCGCATTGAATGGCCTTTCTAGGAAAGTTTCCACGATATTTCTGGCTCCACAAGCTCCACAACTTCGAAAGACAGCATCAAAAGTGTTCAATACGGAAACCACCATGTTGAAGCAAAAAGCCTCTCAGATATTCAACAATAATCGCTTTTTTGATGATGTCAAGAGGAAAATGGACAAGCAACAGGCAGATTTCGAGGAGTTGACAAAAAAGGGACAAGATTTCGCTAGGAACTTTTTGGGGATGGCAAAACCAAAAGAAAATTCGACAAATGCCGCCGATTCGTCGTTTGTGCTTGACAATTTGGATACTGAACAGAAAACCATGGAGAAATCGATTCTTTTGAGCGAAGAAGACCTGTTGATAGACATAGACGACTACGACTCGGATTATTCGAGGTGAAAGGCAAAAATGAACTGTGAAATGATATAGAGTGGGTATCAGCACTTGTAGATTTTCATACATTATAAATATTTCTAGAAAGGTAGTCTAGAAAGCTAAGTAAAATGAGGCTTTTGGTATCAATGAATGGACCACTGAGGGTATAAGATAGCTCAAAGTCAAGGTTGGCGCAGGTATAAGGGGAGCTTAGTCGTCTCTATCCTCATCGAGCCAGCCCCTGGCTCTCTCAATGGCCTTTTCCCAGCGCTTCCAGTTCTTTCTTCTATCGGCATCGGGGAGTTTGGCCTTGAAAACATTGGCATCGCCATCTTTACCGCTCAAAGACTCAATCACATCATCAAAGTTCTTCCACAAGCGCTCGTTGGGGTCCTTGAGTCCAAGACCAGCGGCAATGGCTGCGCCCAACGCCGTACACTCGGCATTTTCTGCTCTCTTCACAGAAACACAGGGCCCAAGAATGTCAGCCTGGATTTGAAGCACCTCATCGGCCTTGGACATACCGCCATCGACTGCCAAAGTGGACAATGGAGATTTTTCAGACTGTGTGGTCATTGCCTCTTCCAAAAAGTCCTTTGATCCACCAGCATCCTCTGACATGGCTCTCAAAATGGCTCTCACCTGGAAACACACACCTTCCAACGCAGCACGAGCAATGTGCGAGGACGAAGTGTACTGGGTCATCCCGAAAATGGTACCTCTGGCGCCTCTATCCCAGTATGGAGCGTAAAGACCAGAAAAGGCAGGAATGAACACCACTCCTCCGGAATTGTCCACCTGTGACGCCAAGGGCCCAATGTCTTTGGCATTATCTATGAGCTTCAAGTTGTCTCTCAACCACTGGATGATGGAGCCAGCAACGGCAACGGACCCCTCTAGAGCAAAATGAGGCTCACCGTCGTCGCCATCCAAATGGGGGAACCAAAACCCAAAAGTGGTCAAGGCACCGTGATCTGACACCAATTTTCTCGTGCCTGTATTGTAAAGAAGGAAACAGCCAGTACCGTAAGTACATTTGGCCGAGCCTGGCTTCACGGCCATTTGACCTACCAAGGAGGCCGACTGGTCACCTAAACAGCCACAAATAGGCACGTTGTAGATGGTCTTCAACATGTCGTAGGCGTCCTGGGTGATCTTGTTGTGGAAACCCAAGTGGGATAAGTTTGGAGCGGCAAAAGAACCGTAGTGTTCAGAAGAAGACACAATCTTGGGGAAATGGATCTTGTCACGGTCGATTCCCCAAAATTCAAACAACTCGTCGTCGTAGTCGTGCGTCTCCAAGTTCATAAACGACGTTCTCAGGGCGTTGGTCACGTCGGTCACGTACGACCTCTCCTTGGTCAAATGGTAGATGAGCCAGGTGTCGACCGTCCCAAACATCAAGTTGCCCTCGCCAGACTCGTACTCTTCTCTGATCTGGTCGTCGTTGTCCAAGAGCCAACGAACTTTAGCAGCACTGAAATACGTCGACAAGGGCAACCCTGTTTTCAGATGCAAGGCATCTTTGGTCTCCTTATCTGTCATGTGCTCCAAATGCTCGACAATCTGGGCTGTTCTGGTATCTGTCCAGGTGATACCGTTGCACAACGGCTTACCTGTTTTCCGGTGCCATATAAGCGTGGTTTCTCTCATGTTGGCTATGCCAATGCACTTGACCTTGTACTTGATCTTGATGTCTGGATTCTGGTTGATCTTACGCAACGTGATAAGACAAGCCACAAGACACTCGACGGCGTTGGCCAAGATGTGCACGGGCATGCACTCGACCCAGCCGGGCTGGGGAAAACGAAGCGTGGGGCCCAAAGAAGCAGCGTTGTTCTCGATCTCCACGTTATCGGTGATCAGAATCGCCACACCCTCGGCAGTGAAAATGGGCTCGTTGTGGCGCATAAGCGACGACCTTCTACGGTACTGGTCGGTGTTCAGTGACGTTTCTGGAGCCTCGGACGCTGACGTCGAGTACTCGATCTGGTGTTTGGCCACCTCGGTGCCGTCTTTGGCGAAAAGAATGCATCTGGCTGACGTGGTGCCGATATCGATGGTGGCCACGACGGGGTTCAGGGGGGCGTTGGACGAGCGACGGGGCATGGCGGTGGGATTTTGGTGATGACGTGTTCTTTTCGGGGGGTTAGCAGGTTCACGTGTTCTTTTCGGGGGGCTTTAGCAGCTTCTTTTGACTTTTGATAAACTTCAGTTGGGGATTGTCTCAGTTGATGTGTATAGTTCAAGAGGAGTTTGATGGATCAGCTGGAGGGGTGAATCAGCTGGATTGCTCGAATTGAAGCACGCGGAGAAGAAATAATACAAATTCAACAAAAGGAGGGCGTTTTTAACGAGCCAGGGGGAGAAAGAAAAGTGGTTGGTTGGGGTGATTTTTCACGGCGCGAGCCGCAAACTAGCAAAAATTAGAGGGCAAAAGTCGAAGATGAACTGCATTGGAAAGGGAAACAAAATGAAGGAGAAACTCCAAGCTTTCGAAGGAGCTTCTTCTACTTGCAATTTTCGGAAATGGCCGAATCGTTTAGTTGTTGGAGCATTTTACAAAAGTTTGTCAGGAAACTCGATTATCTCTGGAGTGCAGACAGCACGGGGCATAATTGAAACGAATGCCCAGAGAGTTTGGAAGAAACTACCTTTGAAGAAGCGAGGTAAAATTTTTTTTTAGACTTTTTGCTTGATTTTTTGGGGATGTCGTAGTTTATTCGGAGAAACCAACAAACGACCGAAATTGGGGTCCCTGAGGTTGCTGAATCGTGTGGGTGTTTGTTGCTGTGCTGGCTGCGAAAACATGTATGCCGAGGCAGAGGCCCGCTGGAGAAACCGAGACACCGAAAACACAGGTAATTGTGTTCAGATGAGGGCAAAGAGAGGCGGCCCCGAGACTCGGTGGGTTGAAAAGGTGTAATCACAATTCCTATTTGGGAAAGTCTTTCAAATTTCCCTGCTACGCTTCTCTTTGTGGCCACAGACTTGCAGCCGTGAGGTGACTTTTTGTGGGGCCCCACGAAACACACAAAAGGGTGCAGTTGGAGGGTCCCCGAAGATATTGACACAAATTGATTTGCAGACGTGAAAAACGGGGAACTTAAAATCTCTACTAGACTTTTGAAGAATTATAAATACCACTGTTGCTTCCTCTTCATTGGTACTTGCAAATGTGGGGGGCCGCGGATGAGGGCTCGAACCCCAGAGAATCCAGATGAACCAGACAGTGGAAGAAGACAAAGTAGGGAGAAGCCTGGGTTGTCGTATATGCGTCAAATTTCTGCCGGAAAATGGTGTTTTGACTGAATCTTCTTTTGGCTCAATGTGAGGAATACAGAGATTACAAATATTGCAGTCTAATGCTGAAGAAGCTCATCAGACAACCTTATTGGGTTGTACAGTGAAAACGCCCTCATTGTAGAGATCTGGTGGATTTTAAAGAGTCTAACTCTTGTGGACTACCTGGTCTGAGCTTGTTATAGTTAAAGATGTGGAACCTAATTTAGTTCTTCATGGACTTTTCGCAGCCATTTAATGCTGAAGTATTCGGGAGATGAAGTAGCTTATTTTCGCTTTTTTCTCTGCTTTTTTTTTTTTTTTTTTCTTGTTTTATTCTTCGTTTGAATTTATCGTGGTGATTCTCCTCGGAAATCTCTTCTTTAATCCTCCTTGCGTCTGCTTTTTGTATGTTCAGTATTGTTGGTTTTTGGTTTCTTCCATTTTCCTTACACTCAAGTTCATTTCAACAATCTTCCGAAGTCTTACATTAGACTCTGGATTTTGCTACACAAATGCTTCATTAAGCTTCCTGCTTCAATACAAAATTGCCTGGCACGCTCCTTCTCTACACCGTATAATTCAACTCTCGAGACAACGTCTCATGCTTAAATATACCTGTTCTAACATGCTATCAATGCAATAGAATTTTTTTTTTCTAAATCTGGTCGCCGTCCTTGTACTCTTTGCCCTTGACAAACTCCATGTGCTCTCCGTGGTAACTTGTCAATCCTGACACCTCCACAAACGCTCCTTCGGGAACAATGCCTCCTTGCTCTCTGACCCACTTGGTGCCCAACTCAAGGTAATGCTTCTTGCACGTGTGGGCATTGTCGTTGGCGGCAGCAGTGTTGTTCTTCAACGGACTGAACTCCTCGGCTCTCTCCACTTCCAAGCACCCAAACTTGTCCAACTCAACCGAGGGAAACACATCAAAAATGAACTGCTCCAACTTGATACCGTTGGGCACTTCGGGCTTGACAAACTCGCCAGTTTCCAAGTCGAGCGAAGGGATCTTCTTCTTGGCAATATGGAACGGTAAGTGTTCTTGCGACGACGTCCACTTGTCCAACATCTGCTCGAGCAAATCCACCGAGTAGTAGTGGTTGACAATGTTGGCTGCACGCAAATACAACTTGGCCGGATCATGCGGATCAGCCTTTTGAGCCAACTCGGGCGAAATTTCACTGTACTCAATCACACAGGGTCTTTGCTTCTGCTCATCCAACACTATGAGCCCAACAGACTCGCCGGCATCACGCTTCCTCACGGTCTTGGTGGCCAAGGCAAACTCACGCTCAATAGCAAAACCAAGGAATTGCGGATCGGCCACTTTGACAAGACAGTTGTCTACGCAGTACATGTGTATGTGCTTAATGTGCTTCTTGTGGAAATCCTCCACGAGGTTGGCCTTGACGATCGCCTTGTAAAGACCACCGTTGCCGTCGGGAGACTCGCAAATAGCCGATTTCAGGCTCATCAACATCTTGGAGCCGTCCAAACTGAAGCAGGGCAACGTGCCCTGGTTGAAGAACGTTATCTGGTCCTTTTTCAAGCCAAAGTTGTTCATCTTGGCAAAATGGCTCTCTGTGGCTTCACGGGTCGCTCCCGAAGTCATAATGTACCACTGGACCGTGGGCTCCAGCTGAGGATGCTTCTCCTTCGCCAACTGCTGCACCTTCAAGATCTTCTCTGCCTGGATCTGAAACAACGTCTTTCCCGAGGGCAAGCCAATGTCGTAGCAGCCCTTTGGATCCAGACACCCCAAACGAGTGCCCTGGCCACCAGCCAATAGAAGCACCGCCACCTCGTTGTTGGCAATGGCCTTCAAACCAAGATCAAACCAGCGGTCCAAGTGTTCTTTCAGCTGTTCGATGGTCGACGACGTCAGTTGCTTGGGGAGCTGGGCAAACGATTTTTCGCCCGCCAGTTTTGAGAACTGAATGGCCTCTTGCACGGTGGCCACGAGGTTCTTTGGGTTTTCGATTTCGCTGAGCTGGAGCTCGAGGTGCTTCTTTTCCTGATCCAGCAACGAGCCGTAGTGCTTAAACAAGTGGGCCTGGCCGGCCTCGACAAATGAATCCATGCGGCTACGAGTTGAAAGAAGTATGTGAAGAAGGGACTTTTTCTGAAGCTGCTGGGAAGCGTCTTCTTTTATAGATCAGGTTAATAATAGCAGGGGTCGCGGTTTTCCAGGCCCATGTAATTTATCGAATCAGGAAAGTCACCAAAACAAACTGCAGGGCGGGCGAGGCAGACAGCAAATTCTGGTTGGCCAGAAAAGCATAAAGATGGTGGGTAGTCAGGAAACAAACGGCTTTGGTCAATGTACCATTGATTACAATTATTCTAAATTTCTCTTGCGTCTGCCTCAACATGAACAAGCTGCTACTACCAATGTTACGTAACTTAGATCATTAGTGTACTGATCTTTTTGATCTTTATTTTAAGTAGAGAAACTTGACTGGCCGGCTTCGTAGATAAAAAAGTACTTGCGTTATGCCTGTCTCTACCTTGCCGTCAAGGTGCCAAATCTACCTCAAATTGAAGCTATCGATCATGCATTAGACCAATTGCTTGAGATTCACAAAGTGACAGATTGTAGTGGAATCGTTCTTCAGCAAATTCACTAATCCTACATTTGTGCCACGATATATCCTCGACATCCGGTTTTGTGGTTCCTCTCCTGTTTTTGTTTACCCCTGTTAACCGCCTTGCCGTATAAACACATTACTGCAAATGGCCAGATTCAGATCCGACCGTGTTTGTATTTGAAAACGACCGGCTCTGAGATGCCGTTAAACAATTGACAGCCATTGTCGTTCAAACTAAGCGAAGTTCTTGACCTTTTAAATTCACCGCAAGTACAGAGAAATGTGGTAGCAGTAGTAGACATAGTGGCTTCGATGGAGGAGAATACGTCTCCAACGATTCCAGATGTAAATACCAGATTGTATATTGACCAAAGCTAGCTAAACGCAATTAAAGTGTCAAAGGTGTGACGTTGTTTCAAACAACTTACACCAAGAGGGCAAGAACAGTGCCCACGAGCGAAGACAAGAACATACCTGGGGTCAAGTAGGCAGCAGAAGATTTCTTAGAAGAAGAAGAAGAAGAGGAGTCGCTTGAACCGGAGCCAGAGCTCTTGGATGAGCCGGAGCTCTTGGAAGAGCCAGACTCAGACGAAGCGCTAGTAGAAGAAGATGGCTCAGAGCAGTTGAAGTTGTGGCCCTTGATCTTCTTCTTGTCGTGCAACTCCTTGAATGGCTTACAAGAAAAGTCCTCGTTGGTGGAGCTGACGGAAAAGTCACCGTCGACCTCTTGCAACTCTGGCAAGGAGAAGTTGCCAAATTCACCGTCGATGTTGATGGCACCCTTGACGGTCTCCAATGAGGAAAGCTCCATCTCCTCCAACTTGGAGTTGTTGAAGATACGGAGCTCGCCGTTGATCTCAGTCAAGTTGTCCATGGAGAAGGCAGTCAACTCGTCGTTGGCGAAAAGCTGCAAGGAGGAGCCCACGCTCTTCAAGTTGTCGAAAGAAACCTCCTCAAAGAGGTTGTAGGCAAGCTGGAAAGAGCCGTTGACGTACTCCAAGTTGGAGATCGACAAGTCTCCCACATCCTGGATGGTCAAGTTGGCGGCCCACTGCAAGTTCTCCAACTTGACGGTGGCATTGTCGGCGTTGAAAGACAAAGTCAAGCCCTCAGAAACGGTCTTCAAGCCAGACAAGTCGATCGAGGTGACGTTCTTGTTGTTGTTGATGTTCAACACGCCAATGTTGTCGAACTGAAGAAGCTTGTCGACAGAAGAAATGGCGGTGTCGGACAAAGTCAACGACGAAACCTCGGCAAGGCCCGAGTTCAAGTTAAGCAGCGAGAACGAGGGCAACGAGATGAAAGAGAGCTCCTTGGCTTTCTGCAACTGGTTGAACTGGATAGCGTGCAACTGGGTCAAGGCATCGAACGACAAAGAACCGGTGATGTTGCCCAAACCGGAGAAATCGACGGCAGTGATGGAACTCGAGTTGAAGATGTGGATGTCACCCTTGACGGTTTGAACCTGGCCCAACTGGAGGTTGCCAATGGCGTCACCGGTGATTTCAATGGTACCATCCAAAGTAGGACACAGGGCAAGCTCAGATACGGCGGAGGCGGCCGAGATGGTTGTTGAGTAGGAGCATTTCTGGGAGGAGGAGTCTGCGGCAGCGGCGAGGCCGGCAAGAGATAAAACGAGGGACTGGAGCAACATCCTTGGAGTGAGAAGAAAAGGTGGGTGAAAAGAAGAAGGGAAAGAATGCTGGAGAATTGAGCGTTGATAAATGGTTGCGAAAAGCCCCCGGGGGGAGGCTTCAGGACATGTGCCTGCAGTCCCCACGTGACAGTATGCATACTAAGCACAATCAGTTACGAGGGCAAGCCCGAGGGCGCCGCCGGGGGCCAGCGAAGCGTCAAAAGTTCGCTAGCGCCCGCGTCAGTAAACAAACAGGGCGTGTTCCCAGGCACAGCCCACGTAGGCTGTGAGGGGCCCACAGGGATCCCAGCAGAGCCGGTAATAAAAAAAAAGAGTCCAAGAAAATGAAGAGTCTGTGAAGAACCCGAAATTGAGCAAAAATAAAGGTCAATTTATATGAGCATTGCTAAATGCAATTTGATTCTTTTCGATTTTCTCACCCTTCACGCTGTCATTCTCGCTTCTGGTTGACAGGGTTGCAAAATTCTTGGGCGGCAGGGGCAGCATTGTGAAAGGTGCCATTCTCGCGACCCGCTAGAAACCGAGGTCCCCCGGCCCGGAACGTGATAGAACGAAAAAAAAATAGCTAGAAGAAATAGTTTGAAAAATAACAGACAAAAAGGGAAAGTAGGCAAAAGGAAAATAAAAAAGGATACAGAAAATTGTTCAAATCCACCCAAATATGTAGCTTCAAATGCCCCATGTGAGACTTGGGCGGGAAGGAAATTTTTCGCGGCCGGCCTTGCATCAGTTTTGCAACCGTGTTTTCCACGCTGTGCGGTAAAAGAGGATTAAAGAAAGGAAAAAGGAAAAAAGAAAAAAAAATCCAGCCAATTGGCCCCTTCTGAGCAAGAAAGTCAAAAGTAGCGTGCTATTTTCAATTCCTTCTCTTCAGGGGATCGCCTCAATGGAAGCCTCTGAGCACAAGTTCGCGCCCAGAAAGCCCTTCGCAGCCTCCAGCTGCCAGCCTCCAGCGGCCGGCCTCTGGCAAACGCTCTCACATTCGAACAAACGCTGTGCTAAATTGCAACTTTCGGAAAGCCCCAACTGGCCAGTGTCCAGCGCCCGGGCCTGATTTTGATAAATATGCTGTTTGTTCGACTTCAATCTGTCAATCTTGCTTCACTGACTTTGTTGTTAAATTTTTCTTTGGTCATGTCCAATTAGGCTAATTTTCGTCTTTTTGTTTTCCCTCTTCACCACCTTTTTTTCTCACTGCCGTTCTCATCCCAAACGTCACTTCAGGCACCGCACAAACTTTTGCACGTCTTTTTCCCCCAGGCTCCTCTGAAATGTGGCCTCTGCCCGCGAAAATGCCCTCGGTTTGCCAATGGCTGTGCAATGGCTTGCTACACTTGAGCCACTGGATATCCACAATTTTTGTTAGGAGCCAGTAGCTCTACGAGGTAAGTTGCTCAAAATGCTCAGGCAATTTCGTTCTAGTTGTTGTTGTTGCTGTTGTTGTTTCTTGGGGGCTTCGGGTGTTGCTAGATTGCTCGTTTGGGAAGCACTGGAAATGGCTGCAAAATGCTGCAAGTAGCTGGGTGCAGTGAGGTGGAAGAAGTACTTCTGCTCTAGTTGTAGAAAGTGTTGTATGCCGTTGATTTGGTCAATTTGGCCTGGCTTTGGATGGTGCATCTTACTCCTTACTCAAAACTTGTCTATGGAAAACGGCACTTGCCTGTAATAATAACTCTGGGAAGCACAGTCTGTAGCTTACAGTGCTGGTGAGATGCGTAGGTCAAAGTGGTCAGATTCCGTTCTGAATTAATCAGTAGCCAGGATTCTGGAGATGACAAAGTAGACTTCGTTATTTCCACTTGATCGGGACCTGTCAACTCTTGAGTTTGTGAGTTGCCTGGGCTCGTCTTTCCTCTATCCTCTCATGACACTTTGGCATGACACTCATGGTGAGTTTCTAGAATGGGTCAAACCGGAATGTGATTTCTTCAGCGAAATTTTTCGAACCTGACCTTGGCTTTCGACATTTGTGCAGCTTGGTCTCAAATTAGGGCACTACTGAGACATCGCAAGAGATTCATTTTTGTGCTTTCTCTACCACTATGTCGAGGGCAAAACACCAAGTGAGGTAGTGTAGGCATGCCAAAATGGCAAAGATGCTGTTGTAATCTAGCTGTAGCACAAGTTCAGGCTGTCTCCTTGGCTTCAAATGGAGTTGGTTGTAACGCTAGGCAGTGCAAGTAGAAGGTGATGAGTAGAGTTTGCTCGAAGTATTGTTACGGCAAACTATCATAGTCAGCTTTTGGTAAATGCATCGTTGAAATATTAAAAGTTGAGCATTTATCTTGCAACTGTTACAAAGCTGCGTATTGGAAGATATTTGATGGACGGTAAGCAGTTTCAACAAGCATATAGAATTTTCACAAATACTACAACCAGCTACAATTACTTAAATAGCATCATCTTTTAGCGGTATGGACTATCCCACCTTGAGTTCGACAACGACTCTATCAGTACTCAATCTACCCCAAAATAGTAGGAAGTCTCCAAATTCGTGCTTCAACAATTATCCCTGATTCCGGTGCCTCCCAACTTTCCCCTTCACTTCTTTTCGTATACCAACGGATGGGTCTACGTCTTGTAACTGCAACCATGGTATACTCAGTAAACGAGTCTTAAATTTAAACGCTGTTCACACAGTTGCAGCCGTTCCACTATAAATCAATGAAGCATTTACGCCACCTTTTTAAGTAAATGAAAGGTTTGCTTGACAGCCTACAGAAGTCGGCCATAAGTTATTGAAGCAAGCGCTACGGGCCAACTCAGGTACACCAAACAGCCGATTTCAGCCTGAATGGGTTGAAAAATCAAAACAGATCATTTCTGCAGATCACCTTTTTCGAAGCCTTCCGTATTCCATCTGGCGCCTGATCAAGATCACCTGAATGGGCCCAGCCGCCTGCTGAAGCCTTATTGTTCTCTGGGGTATTTTTTCTCAATCTGGAGTCCTCGATCCTACAGATCGCGTTTGGCAACCGGTCAAGACTGCCCACTAAATCACCCAAAACTCAATACTCCCATAAAAATTAAAAGCACCATGAGCATCAGAAAACAAACGTCGCTCCAATTGACATCTAACCTCTTACGTACGTCACGTTGCTCATTGGCAATTGCTGTTATTCGGCGGGCGCCGCTCCAACGTGGTCACGTGATCACTGTTTACAATTAACCCGTTCCAGGCTCGAACCAAACATCAAAAACAATAAACCCTACTCTGTGTGCTCTTCCCTTCCCATTCTTCTCTCCCAGCAATGACCGCTCTGCCTGAAAAGCAGTCGCTTTTGCAAGACATGGATGATCCCTTCACCCACGAAAACCGTACGTATCATTTTCTTTTGGCCATTTTTTTATTTTTTTTTTCACCCCATACTAACCCTCCCCCAGGCTCAGTAGACTTGCTTCTACAGCAGATCGATCCAGAGGGACTCAACGCAGAAATCGACACCTCCTTTTCCGCCACGGCGTCTCCAACAAAACCACTCAATTTCCCGCAAATGGGATCGAGACCTGGCCCAGACATCGACAGCTTGGAAATGGCCCGCAAAGAGTTCAACTCAAGCTCAGATACCTACGTGAGCGAACATAGCGACCGAATCGACAACAACAATCACAGCGACAACCAGAATAATCTTCACATCGACTCCTTCGACCGCAACTTTGCCACCGAGGCCAACCTCAACAAAACCATCAGCTTGAACCTCGACCAGATGGCCAGCCACTTGACGTTACATGATGAAAGAGCTCCTTCTCCTTCAAGATCGGCTATGAAGTCTCCTACAAACCCCAGCTCTCCCAGAAAAAGCGTGGCGTTCCCAGATGCCGATTTGGAGGTGCATCACCACTACGCAATAGAGAACGAGCTGAGCTCGAGAATCGAAGAAGAAGAGGTCCCCTACCAGCCCATGAATCACGCGTGGTCTGGTGTTCCGAAATCACACTCACAGCAAGCTTCCGAAAAGCTGGTGCTGACTTCACCACCACAACCTCCTCCTCACAAATCAGACACTATTTCCAGTCTCCTAGGCAATTCCGAAAAGTCAGCAGACGTGGACCGTAATGTCCTATCGCAGTACCGTGTCAACCAGAAAAACTTTAGCAGAATGTCCCTCCACGAAAAATTGGACCTCTACTTAGGCCAGAAGCACCAAGACGACTTGGACATCCATATGGACCGCTTGGACAGGTTGCACCAGGCAGAAACCAACGAAACAAACCAAAACATCCGCAGTCTCTCGCATCACATCGAGTTGAACCACCCCCAGGTCGAGAATCCGCTCAGCATGCTTTCAAACTCGAAGGAAGTGCATTTGCGCTCCGCCGGCTCTTCGCAGTCTTCCCTCCCGTCCTTGGTCGACCTGAACCGATATTTGTCTGGTAGTCCTGTGAAGAGCCACAGTCCTGGATTGGCGCTCAATGACGGTATCAAAGGTTTCCCCGACCACATGGCCGATGCCTTATTTCCACAGACAAACGAAGCTCACCACTCCGATGACTCTGGTGTGATCACTTTTGGTGTTCGCCAGCCAGCAAGTCACGAGGAACTGCTGGGTATTTCAGACAACAATGAGGAATCCGTGGAGCACTCTTTCAATTCGACGAAGCAATCCATCATGGACCTTCTCAACTCAGCGTCCAATCATGAACTTGAAGCAAGGAGATCCAGTGACGAGCTTGAACAAGGCAACGAAAAGGGAGTGGCCTTTGAAGAAGCAACGAATAATAAAGACGAAAAAGTGATCAGGATGGAGGGACACCAACGAGAAGATCTCCTGCGAGAGCAATTTCAGCATGAGGAAGGTAGATACCTGAATCATCAGGAAGAATATCATCACCACGAGATTCAACAGGAATCTGTGTCAGATGTCTCTGTCAAAAATGAAGAGATGTCCTTCGTTAAGCCAGAGGAGACATCCGATATAAAGCAGGAGCAGTATTCATTTGTCAAGCAAGAACAGAATTCTTTTCTTGGTCAAGAAGAGAATGAGCCGGCAGCCCTTGGTCTGCCTATCAAGGAAGAAGAACAAGAAAGCTCACCTTATCCCGATGCGGACGATAAAATGGCAGGTCCATATATCAAACAGGAGGATCACACTGTGGAATTTGCTGAACCTCCTCAAATGTTTCTCTACCCCGTGAAGGAAGAGACAGAGACCACCCTCAGTGCTCCCCCCACATCTAATCAAAGCGAGGATGCATTCGTAGTGCCTATCAAGGAGGATGCAGAACAAGATAAGAAGCCATCGCCACAAAGCGTTTATGAAGAAGCACAACAAGTAGGGAAGGGTTTTTCAAAGGATGATCTCGATAATGATACAGGTTCGTTTTGCGAGCAACGTTCTCCAAGCCTGTGGGATGAATTTTCGAAAGCATTGAAGCTACGAAACTCAGCAGAGGATCTTTCTGAACCTAATGAAGTCGATGACGATGCACCAAATGCTCGCAATTACGATAGAACGGCGTCTTTGCTTGAATCAAAGGATCTCAGCAGACTTACAATTGAGCATCTGGACAACACAGCTCCACAGGTTGGTATTGCTGAGAGAGGAGTCAAGGCGCAACCACATCAGGTCAAGCTAGTGAAATCACCAATAAACTCGTTGTCTAATACTCCGATTATATCTCCACTTGAAGGCAAATTTAGAGACGATTTCAAGGACTCGGGCGTTGATGGTGACGATGACGACTCCGAGGAAATGCAAGAGAAATTAGCCACGACACATCATACTCCACGGAACTCAGACGCGATTTTCCAAAATGAATCAGGCGCATCATCAGTGGACAACTTCGAAGACTCGTCGGAAGTCCCTCTCGGTAAAACTCTCGCCCCACCTAAAGTCAACCAAGTTGTTGATGCTACGAAGCCCCCCGCCAAACCTGAATCAGACGCTGAATCGAAATCGAGCGAAAAGGAAGCAATTGATGCTGATAAAGATTCGAGTGCGCTTGCGAATTCTTCCAACGTCAATCCGCCGAATGACATAAGACTTCCAGAAGTGGAGACAAATAATGCTTCGTTCGCAGACTTCACCGCCAAGCTAAGAGTATCATCTGGAAATTCGGCAAATTCGATGTCGTACGAGGAGCTTCTATCAGCCGAACATGACAAGGAGAAGGCAGCCCTCGATTTCTTATCTATTTGGCATTCTCAGCGCAAACAACGTCAGAGTCAAAACTCAGCATCGCAGTCTAATGTCTACGATGTACCATCTGTGCTGAACTATAACACTGCTGACTTGTCTCAATACGAGAGGTACAGAATTCCCTCTAGCTTACAGCCTAGAAAATTTAAGGAAATTAACCTCGTCTCAAAGCGGATCGTTAGCCCAGATCATGTTGATTTAAATGTCAGTGGATTCTTGCCTGAAATTTCTCAAATGTCTGGCTTTGAAGATCACTTGAATGATTTCATCAAACCTGAGGACGAGACTTCGATTAGATCCATGAGCCGTACCAATCTGAAGAGAAATGTTAGTGGAGGTTTGCAAGGTGCCAGAAGAGTCTCGTCGAGATATAACTCCTTGAGACCAGTAAGAGTCTACAGCAGGGAGATTGTCCCCTCTCTGTTCGTCAATTCTGAAGGAGGTCCTAAGCGTTCCAGATTCCATGTGCCATCGTTTGAGATCAAGAGATCCAACTCAATCTTGTCGCCTAAGAATCAGTACAACGACATTTTTGAAGACACCCAGCCAACAATCAGGGCAAGCGGAATGAAAACACTTCCAAGCATGGATAGAGATGATGTGAAGCGGATTATGCAATTAAAGAAGTCCATGAGCCAGGAAGAGTATTCAAATTTAAAATTTGGCGGTGCAAGTCAGAAAATTGTTCAGGGACAAGCGGGCAACTTCGAACATGTTCAGCAAAAGGCTTCTATTTACTCTTCAATGTTATCGTCCATCCCAACTCATACTGAAGAGAGGACCACGCTTGATCACGTTTCAAATGAACTTTCTGCCAAACCTATTGCCCTCGAAAGCCATGAGGCGTTCGTACGCGAGGCTGATCAGGATGACATGCCAAGTTCTAATCGCCAAGTTGCTCCCAAGAGTAGTGAGCAGTCGTTTCTTCCAGATCCAGAACCGGAGTATGTTGGGTTCCCAAGCGAAAACATTGATGAAAAGGAGAGTCACGCAAACGTCACCCCCTTGGCGGAAAGCGATAGCAATAGGCTCAATGTTATTCCTGGAGCTTACGATATTTCTGACGCTTCTAGGACTCCCAAGAAGGAAAACATGAACACCTCCCCTGTCAAAGTGGTAATAGCACCATACAAAGAGGACCAGCCAAGATCTCCAATCAAGGTCAATAGCTCGCCTATCAAGCTTGTCAGGCAAGGCTCGTCGATCACAGGGATCAAGCTTGAAGATAAATTCAATGGAAACGCTTCCTTCGATGGGACGCAAATCGTAAACAATAAAATCAGGGAAAATAAGGGCCATCACTTCGCTCTAAGCACGGTTTCCGTGCCGACACTCAACGCTGATGTTGAGTCTGAGCAAAGATCAACGGGACCAGAGATACTTGACGATTCTAAAGTTCACTCAGGGACTGCTTCTGCTGCCAGGAGCAGGGAGCCTTCTGCGGTGCAAGAAATTCCAAAAGAACGTGGAAAGCTATTCTTACGTGTTACAGGTATCAAGAACATTAATCTTCCTGACATACAAGAAAGAAATGGTAGGTTCAATATTACCTTAGACAATGGTGTGCATTGCATCAAGACTCCAAACTACAAGATGCACAAGTCGGCTGTCTATGTTGGCAAAGAGTTTGAGTTGACAGTCGGGGAGTCATTGGAATTTATTTTGACAATGAAGGCAATCTTCGAGAAGCCCAGAGAAACGATGAAGGAAATCAAAGAGAGACGTGTGGTTAAATCCAAAAACAAGATCGGCAGAATGTTTGGATCGAAGGATATCATTACCACCACAAAATTTGTGCCACAGAAAGTGGAAGACTCGTGGAGTCACATTGTTGCGAATGATGGCTCTTTCGCAAGATGCTATGTTGATTTAGATCAGTACGTTGACCAAATAACTGGCACCGCTGCTAATTTCAACCTCAACTGCTTCAATGAGTGGGCAACTAAGAGCGGCAGTGGTGCGAGATGTGAGCCATACACAATTGCTCAGCTCGAAGTCAAGATGCTATTCGTTCCAAGAACTGAGCCTTATGAGATTTTGCCCACAAGTATTAAATCTGCCTACGAGAGTCTTGACGACTTGCGTGCTGAAAAGGACTTGAAGCTTGAAGGGTACTTACATCAGGAAGGTGGAGATTGCGAGACGTGGAAGAAGCGGTTCTTCAAACTTTCCGGTACCAATTTGATTGCCCACTCTGAGTTCTCCCACAAGACCAGAGCTAAAATCAACTTAGCGAAGGTCGTCGAGGTAATCTACGTTGACAAAGAGAACATGAATCGGTCTTCATCGAACTATAGAAACTTCAGTGATATTTTACTCGTCGAGAATGCCTTCAAGATACGTTTTGCCAATGGGGAGATAATTGACTTTGGCGCCCCTAACAAGGAGGAAAAAATTAAGTGGATTTCGACCATCCAAGACATTGTTTACAGAAATAAGTTCCGCAGACAACCATGGGTAAAAATCATGCAAAAAAACAACGTGGGAAAACCACGGCCTCGGTCGATTATGTCATTTGCGAGTGATTTGAGGAACTAGCAAGAGTGAGTAAGAGAGTATGGATGTTTCGCAGCCAATGATATTGGTGCACGGGTGTATACTATAATGAAAACATGTACCAAAATATCAGTCAAAACCACGAGACATACTAGACTAGAATGGCCAATTCAGATGACGAAGACGCCTATCTATATGGATCTGAGGATGAGCTGCCCGCTACCAAAAAGCAGAAAATAGAAGCACCTCCCGCAGACACGAGCTCCAAGGAGGAACCCAATGATGATATGGACCAAGATAAAGAAGACGACAATGAAGATGAGGACGAAGACGAGTCTTCAGACGACGATATCGAGTTTGTAATTGGCGACCTGGCCCCAAAAATCAGTACCACCACAACCACTGCAACGAGCGCAGCGCCAGCAGCGGCAAACGATACCACAGAAGCTAAGGAAGAAAGCAAAGACAAGGAGGGTATCGAGGTGGCCAAAGACGCAGGAGCTTCGCTGATAGACATCAACAAAGTTGCAGAATTGGATGGCAAACCACTCACTCAAGTGGACTTGAACGAGCTCAAAGACAAGCCGTGGAGAATCCCTGGAGCGGATATCTCTGATTACTTCAATTACGGGTTCGACGAATTCACGTGGACAGCATACTGCCATAAACAAGATAAGCTACGGGGAGAGTTCAATCCGCAAAAAGTGATGGCCGACATGATGGGAGGAGGATCACAAGGAGGTATGCCAATGTTCCCATTCCCGATGCCCAACATGCCGATGCCACCCAATATGCCCAACATGCCAAACATGCCAAACATGCCAAACATGCCAAACATGCCGAACATGCCAAATATGCCAATGCCTCCAAATGTGTCTATGCCTCCTGGAATGCCCATGCCACCAAACATGCAAGGGATGCAAGGACAAGGAGGAGGGAACTCGAAAGCACCTCAGCAGAAGCCGCAGAACCAGCGATCAGGGCGTGGGTACAGAAACTCGCCTCAGCCGCCTAAGAGGTGATGCACGTGGGATTTTGGTGCAAGAAGGACGGTCTAGTCTCTCACTACGGTTTCAATCATGAACTCTATTGTAGTTCAAATGGCAAGCGCTAAGCATGGTTAGTCTCTTGAGACGAGAGAGCTCAGTGGACCCTTGAGCAAACCTAACAAAATGCATTGCAGGGTGTGACGGGATAAAAGGACTTCATAAAAGCGCTCGATGAGCCGTCGATACGAAATCAAAAAATTATATACTTAAAACATTTGGCGCAGTTATACATCGCAAGCACAGCACCCTAATTGAAGCTTTTACTAACGTAATCGGGCCCTAAGCAAGAAGCAATTCCAAGATTTGGCGGTCTTCACAACCCTGCAACAATGAGAGTTGTTGAAGCCCTTATAAGTGAGATTATGTTCAAGCAACCGAATCCTCCTTCACACTGTCTTGAAGGAGAAAGGCATAGGACAGCAAAGCAAGCCAACCAAGAATTGCTGACTCTGTTTCATGACATTGAATTAGGCTGAAACAATCTTGTTTATGTCGCCTTGAAATTCCAAGTATTTGCAGCCATTTCAGCCAGTGGCAGTTTCACAGTCAGGACAAAAAAAGAAACGTAAATCAAAAAAAAACAGACAGCAATTCTCTACGTAACATACATGTACATTGAAACTTCAAGGTTATTTCCAAATCGATCAAGTCTCCTCGTATGCTTTCACAATTTTATAATAGAGCACTACGGATTATTTGAACATGTGGGGTTTCTGGTATCAAATTCTATCCGTAAGAGTATTACTATCTATGAGATGTGGCAACCTGCTTATTTTCTTTAACGACGCTTGTCGTGTATTTTTGTTGGCTTCTCAAGATACCGCTTTGTGCTGAATCTCTGTTAAGTGGTTAAAATAATATAAACTGCAGAAGCAAAGCAACGGAAGAAGATAATGTAAACTTTGCTAGAAATTCACTTGAACAGCAAACAAATCGAACATTATTTCTTCGAGAAAATTAAATGTTTTTAACACTTGAGCATCTTTCAATTGTGTAATTTCGAATTTGGCTATCTCACCTCGACTTGGTATTTAGATTTTCACTCCTACAACAATAAAATGGGCTAAATTTTCGAAGACAACAAACAGACCTTTCAAATTGATTCCGTTCTGACCAAATTACCCTTGAGATAGTGATACTCTGCTTACACTTCAACTCTATCAAAACCAATGAAACCACGATATTTAAGATATTCAGGAAGCCCTTCCGTACATTGCTGGACAGGTATCCATCAGTAAACTGATGCCCGTGCTAAGATACATTAACTATTGACGTGCTCGTCCCACGCCCTGCTGTGATGCTATTTATTCGTCGTCCGATTCCTCGTCGGCCTCCTTCAACCACTTGATGAATGGCTTGGCGGCCTTTCTCACCTTTTTAGACACATCCTTGGGGACGTACTTCTTAGAAACCTTCAGACCCCAGTTGAGAATTTCCTCTTCACTTGCCAAATCCTTTTCGTACATCTTAGCGAGAATCTTTGGCACAAGAGGAATCAACTCTGGTTTCTCCAAGCCCAAGAATCTCTCAAGACCACCCAAGAAGGCCTTTTCATAGTCGCTTTTCTCTTCGATCAACTTGACCAACAATCCGTGATGCTGATCGAGCTGCTCGAGAATATCCTCGTCAAACAACACTTGACCCAACACGAGCATCACCTCTGGCTTTTCCAAGAGCTCCAACTCGACAATCTTCTTGTAAATATCAATGTCAGAAGGCAAATCTTCCTTGTCGTCGCCGGCGTCCTTCAACACCCACTCACCAAATTCGGTAAGCTTTGTCTGAGAGTCGTTTAGCGAAAGACCTTCCAATTCTCTGGCTCTGGCCTCAATAGCTTCCTTGGACATGTCAACGGCCCAGTCGTCATCCGCGACCTCGACGGTTTCGTTAGCTAGAGCAGCTGCCTCGGCATTGATCTTTTTCGTCAAAGCATCATCGTCATCATCACCGTTGGCCTGCTTGGCCTCGCCGTTGTCGGCGGACTGAGCAATATCGGAAATGGACTTACCACCACCAACGACGTTCGCCTGGGCGGTGGCGGCTTTTTTGCCACTGGACGTTGGTGGAGGATTCTTCAAGATGTACGAGGACAACTTGTGTCTCAAATCAATATCAGTGATACGACCGCAAGCTTTACAGTCTTTCTGCAAGAATCCTTTGCTCTTGATGATGATCTGAGTCTCTGGGTTCTTACAAGCGCCGCAGAGAACAAATCTGTTGATGAACCCGTCCAAGGAGTCTTGTAGTTCAGCTTGCGAGTGGGCACCGTTAACGAGGAATCTGTCTTCGTCCTCGTTAATCTTCGTCTGCGCACCCAATTCAGAACCAAAATACTTGACCACGTATGCTGGAGGTCTACCCAAGGCTCTGGCAACTTCGCTCAAGTTGGGGATGGCCGTCTTGATACCGTTACCTCTACCTTCCACCTTCGATTGGATTGGAGGCATTTTATAACGGTAAAAGGGGTCCGTGTTCTCACGGCAGATATTTATGAACGACATTCTGGAAACACGATGATTTTGATGTAGTGGAGATGAAGATAATGTGCTCAGGAAATTTTTCCATTGACAAAAAAGCTCTTTATGAGAGCATGCGAACCCGTGCACCCACACAGATTTCCTTGTTGGAGAGTCACGTGGACTCAAGTGGCTGCAACACTTGGTTTGGGAAACGCTTCAGTCTTCAGTAGAACAATACATTTGTTGGTATGAGATAGGTAGCCCTTGACGCGTCGCTGGACTATCAAGTTTGCCAAAATACACTCAACCTCTTCGACGGGTACTTCCTCTTGGTCATCTTTAGACATCTTAAGCGCCCTTTGCAAATACAGGAAGGGAACAATATGGGGATTCTCTTGCGTAAACAGTTTGTAGTAGAGGGCTGTCTTCTTAAATAACAGTAGATAGCACAAGTATTTGAGTTTGACAATCAAAATGTAGATGTGTCTATTGAGAAAGATCTTGTGGAGCTTTTGCACTGCCGCTTCGAAGCTGAGGACGTTGCCCTCTTTGATTGCCTTCAAAATATTCTCCTTGTAAACGAGCTTCAAGTGGGGGTACTGGTCGTATATTTCATTTGATGGCGACATCCCCTTCAAATAGTACGTCAATGGGATCAAAAGCATCAAGATCTTCTCTATGTGAGGGCGGACCCGGGGAATTTTTTTGTAGCAAGATAGAAATTGCAAAGCGGTCTGTAGCTTGAGTTCTGCAAAGGAGAACTCTCCGTCATCAAGCGATAGGAGTGAACTATAGTACAAGTATGTTACCACATGTTTTCTGTAATCCACTGGGCAGTACTGGATTGTCGGTATCATGGAATTTGTGCCCAAAAGTGCCTTCTCCATGGACCTGGCAAGTTCAAGGTGATCGAGCTTGAAGTATATTTTAATAAGTGCTGCCAAAAAGAAATGGATACACGATTTTTTAGACGTAGCTGGCTCCACCGATTTATCTGTGAGACAGATTTTGAACAGTCTATTAATGACCACGCCGACTTTTTCTAAAGATGCATCATTTTCCGCCTTATCTTTAGAAGCAGAGCGTACTTGATGTAAAGAAAGAAGCTCGTTGCTGCTATTGATCAAGGCAAGACAAATCCAGTTTGAAGTCACCTCAGCGACTCGATTAAAGTCGCTCATGAACGCGAGAAAGTTCTCAAATGCAGTGTCTATGGCTCTATGTACGTGAATTGACTTCATGAGTTTAATATACGAACGAATGAGCGGCTTGAACTTGTCAGGAAGCAAATATAGGTCTATCTCGCTGGGATCAGGGAAAGAGGCGATGGCAGCCGCGGTTTCTGACGGAGGGTTGATGGTGAGTTGTTGTTCTAGCCATTGGGAGTTGTAAGTGCCGACTGACTGATGGACCCCATAGATGTAGGTCTGAAGATCGAGTCCCATTGGGTCTTAGGAGGAAATTAGGAGAAGAGGAAGTGGTAGCGAAATGTTGATGTATATCATGTGACATCCATCATGTGACTACAGTAGGTGTTGCGGGCTCTTCAGGGGACCGAATTTTCTGTATATCTCTTCGTCTTCATATAGGTTTTATGACCAAAGTTACATCAAGTTGATAAAATTGAATATTGAAATAGCAATTGACTTGAATTTAGATTCTCATGGTAGCGTCCCTCCAGAAGTTGAACACTGACAGATCTCAATTGCGGGCTTGTCTACTCTGCCACAATGTTTCATAGATCACAGAAACCCATTAGAGCGTTTTGACGGAGGCAAATTGATTACTCATAATAGCAACACTAATGCAACAAGCAAAATTGGGTGTTTCTAAAACGGTTGTGAGGATGTGCTGAGGTGAAACACTAGTAATACCTCCTTGGTACTTGGTTCGCACGGGAAGTGGATTTTGCAGCCATTCGTATTTAACGTGAACGGGTCCGGGGGAAGCGGAAATCACTATTATTTGCTTTTATTACTATATAACAGCTCAAGTAAAACTTACCAATGAACTTGGATCTTACTAGGCCAGTCAAGAATGCCTATATTCCGCCCACACCGGCTAGTATCGCGCCGAAGGAAAGAAGAGAGTTATACGTACACACAGAGGAGCAGGTAGAGCGTCTTTGTAAAGGAAAGTCCGGAAAAGCCAGCGAAAATGAAGGAATTGCTGATAACATTGGGGAGGAGACTGGTCTGGGCGACTCCACTGAAGAAAACGCAGAAGAGGACTCTACTGCGGAAGCAAAAGATAATAATGATATCGAGGAGTCCGTTAAGAACTCAGACCAAGCCGGAAGATGTGAGCATGACGTTACATTTCATGTTGATGTTGAAGAGGGCCTGGCGCTAGTTATGGGGATTAGTGATAGGTCCAGAAACAAGTCTGATTCTACAGACGGTGAAACCTCAGGCATAGGAGTAAAACCAGCGAGAAAACTGGTTTCTATAAAGCAGTTGCTTTCAGATATTTTCCTTGACCCCTCTGCAGAAAGCTCTTCTGAAGAAGGCGCTCCACTCGCTGCACAAGATGATGATTCGCCCATTTGGTCGAAATCCTCGAGCCAAAGTCCCCAAATAGGAACATATTTTTTTGAAGAGGTTGCCAATGAAAATGAAGCGGCTCCAGGCGTTGAGCTAGGGGAGATTCCAGCTCTCGTTGATAGAGATCGTGGTGAAACCAACAATGGACAGGGTAAAATTATTCATGAAGAAGAGGAGATACCTTCTGAAGACTTTGCCGATAACGTGATACCTGAATTGGACGAGGGAACCTTTCTCGGCGATATAGATCAAGCTGAAACAATGAGAGCAGTGGAAGACTTCTGGAACGAGAACGTGGATATGACTGAAATTCTTGAGTCATCGCCGGAGAGATTGAGAATAGAAGTCTTGCGTCGTAGTGGAATATTCAGTTATAGTGTTGATGAAGGAAATGCAGAATTGCCTCAGGAGAACTATGAAGAAGGACAGGAATACTGGATCAACATCTCAGATTTAGATGATCCTCCTGAAGATACGAGGAGTCTGTTTTGTGACTTCTCATTCACAGATAGTCGTGTCAACTTGGAAGACGAAGTATCGTATACTCTGGAGTCAGAGCTGGATGAGGAAATCCCAAGAACAATTCAATATTTGCAGTATCTTGGCCATTTTACTGCCATTGTTGACTCATTTAAAACGTACCTATTGGATCTGCGAGTTGCAAAACTCGTAAAGTACTTTTTAAGAGGCCTATACGATATTCTTGAAGACGCATTCAGACCAACATTGTATCTTTTGTTTGTTCTTGTGCCTGAGCTCAAACCCATTATCGACAGTTTGCGTCTCGAGTTGGATCTGACAGTCTTGCATTGGTTCCACACAAACAGGCTTTTCAAAGGTCTCAGAGGTATAACACCAACTCCTAGTAAGATTCGCTTAAATTCACCTATCGACATTATCATGGGAACTAGCAAGTATGCCAGTCTTAGGAAGATGGTTTCTACGGCCAAACAATTGCGTTCGATGCTGACCAAAGCGATGTCAACAAAAACGGAACCATCAGGAAAGAGAAACTCAGTCATTTTTGGCACAAAGTGCCAAAAAAAGCTTCATCCAATCGACGAATAAGAAAATTTTTTTATAGTAAGAGGACTTGACTTTTTATTTTTTTTTCCAGTAGTATGTATGAGCTCTTGATTCTCTACCACTTAACAGCAATACAAGTATTAGTCAAATCAAAGTAGGCCCAGGACGCAGAATGTGTTTCTGGATTCTGTAAGGTCATTGGCCAATTTGGTGAGTATTTCGCCAAGTTTTCACATTTTACTAGTACAATTCTCAATAAAGTAAGATCGGATTCAGGTTTTGGACCGTACTTACAATTGGCTTTTGAAGAGCTTTCAAGGTAGAGTGTCGGGAACATTTGCTCTTTATTGTCTACAGAGTCAGAGCTGGAATTGATCTTTAAAATTCAGGAAGAGCCAAACTACACATCTTTGATTTCCCGATGATTCAAGATTAGAAATGCCAGGCACAATGTCAAAATTCTGCAAATGCAATTCTATGTTACGTCAGCTGACTGAAGTGGTTTTCAGAGCTTGAATGACCCGTAGCACTTTTTCAACGATTTACCTCTTTACCTCTGGCGAGTCCGACTTTGGTTAAGACATATCCAAAGGCATGAGATTTAACAAACACTATTCGCTTTCAACACCATTCTAACCAGCCAATGGGATCACTCAAATTTTACAAAGCATGAACTTTATATCATACCACTATTTGAGGACTAAAACAGAAACTTTCTATTCGTACCTTTCGCCTGCACTGGGCGCAAAAGGACGTCAAAACGCACCACATGGAAAAAAAAAAAAAACGTTACTCGTGGATGTCCACCACTATATACAGTACAAACAATCACAGTTCGGTTCGAAGCGATGCACCAGGCACCACTTACAAAGAAAGTTAACTGTCAGGGGTGAATCGCAATCGATGAGAGTACGATGACAATGGCTGGGGAAGGGGCTTTTACAGGCATTTTCGGCGGGATCACGTGACCTGAGACCACTGCTCTGAGATAGGGGTTGATCAGGCCTCTGAGCAGCACAATCACAGCTTTTTCGCAGCAACCGAAGCGATCAGGAAAAAAAAAAGATGGGGTGGAGCTCTTTCCAGTATTTGACCAATCAGAAAGCTTCAACTCGACCAGTAGTAAAGAGAGTCGTGCGTTGCCAAAATTTCTACAAATGTTTGGGCGATTCACGATGGAGTTGGTCCAAGAAATGCTAGGCGGTTGGCGGTTGGTGGTTACATCACAGCACCTCTAGTTGCGCCAGGAGGAAGGAAGTGCGACAATGTCGTGGTGCCCGTTGTCAGCAGAAGCGACCACCAGCGAAGAAGAATATTTCGAAACCTAGAAGGCAACCATTAAATTTCTCACATTTTTCTGATCTCAATGGTGTAAATCTCATTGCTCTACGGCATCTGTGGCGAAATTTGAATGGGGGTAGTCGAGTCAAAGAACGACTGACCAAGCGACGACATTTTTCGCAGCCAACGGCAGAGGCAGTGGTAGTTTTAAGTGGAAGAATTGGAAGGGCCCAAAGAACAGAGACATTTTGCCCAGTATAATGGGAATAAAAGCATTACGTTGACTCAATTTCATCACACACAAAGACTCAAATAGCCATATTGCAATGCATGGCTAAACCTGTTCATCAGACGTACCTACTGGCTTAGGCTTAGCGAGCGAGGAAGGCTTCAACCGTGTTGTAGTGACTATGCGAATGAAAACAGCAAAAAAACGCAATAACAAAACGAACTCGTTCAATTGAGAGAGCCCTTAGTCAGCTCACAGTTTCTGTATTCCATTTTTTCTCGTTTTCCCCCAACTTCCATATCCTTACCTCTTCCTCTCGCCTAGCGCTTCTTTGTCGCACTCTCGCCTAGAAACCGTTGACCTAGCCCACTCCGCCTCCAGGCACTGAAACCGAACAAATAGAAGGAGCAAAAGAAAACAAAAAAAAAATAAATAAAAAGTCCATTAAAATCATCAATTGACACTGGCCAATTCACATTATCTCTCCTTTTCCATCAATCTCTTCCCCTCGGCACGTAGTCACCCTCCCACCCTCAAGGCAAGCTTCTTCGCACCCTCCGACATTCTCCCGCCTCCACTGGACCTTTGTTCTGTCACTTTCTCACTTCTCCTATTCTCAGGCCAACACCCACTAGCGTCACCACCGAGGCCGTCAAACACGCAAACACCCCTTCACCTTCAAAGTTTTAACAAAATTTCGAACCCTCCAGCAAATTAGGTCATAAAACACCAAAAGAAAAAAAAAGAAACACCCTCCCAAGACCAACATTCCACCTCTCACTCCATTTTCACTCCCAACCGCCTGCCTGCCTTCCTCACTCCTCCAGCTTCTCCCATGGTGAACCTATCGCCGCCGACAATCTCGCTTCTGGCGCCCGAGGGAAGCACTCCCAACCCGCAAAGTGCCACTGCCAACACAAGCTCCACCACCGCCTGGCCATCCCTGGCCCAGCTGATCCCCATCCCGCAAAGAGACCTGTTTCTGCTGCTGACCCTGCCACTTGCGCTGGCAGCGGCTCCTGGCGGCCTTTCAGTAGCCACCGAAGCTCCCATAGCGCTTTCGGCGTCTCCATCCCACGACTTTGGTCTCAGCCCGGGCGCAGGGCCTTCAAGCAATGGCCACGGCAACACCAACCCCAACGGCCACAGCAACGGCTCTGGTTCTGGCAACGGCAACGGCAACGGCACCAGCCGCCGGATGCGCCTGGGGTCGCTATTTTCGACGATGCTGATCTGGAACGACGACGCTGTATCTCTTAACTCGCCGGGCCACAACCTGGGGCTGAGCTTTTTGGACTTTGGTGATCTGTCGCTTTCTTCGAGTCAGGGCCCGTTCATTAGTCCCACGCTAGGCGCCCAGCCGTCCTCGTTGGAGAACGGCCTCTTGTCGAATCCAACAGCAACTGCCACGAGAAACAGGTCCCACACTACTAGCGGCGCCCACGGCTACCTGCTCCAGCACCCACTAGCGGATAGCTCCTCCCAGCATTCCCAGCTGGCGCAAAATGCTCAACACCACCAGCATTCTCAACAGGCCCAGTTCCTGGCCCCTCACTCTGAAAACTCCATGTTTTTGGATAATCTTATGCTTAATATCCCCGACTCCGCCATGGCCTCCTTGGGCACCAGAAATAGGTCCCAGACATACCTGGGCGTTGCTCTGAACGTGCCAGAGCTCTCCATGGCGGCCAACCTGATAATGCTTCTTCAACAAGCGCAAAACCAGGGCCAAGGCCATACACTGGCCCAGTCTCGCGACAGAACGCAGACTCCTAATCAGCATCCTAATACTACTTTCAACTTGCCCCCGTTCCGTCCCCACCACGACACCATCTCAGGAACCGCTTCCAACTTGTACCAGCCGCTTTTGGAAAATGACTTCAACTTTGCCCTGGTGGTGATCACCACCAATTTCGAAAACCCAAGCTTGGGTCCCACCTCCACCCTCCTTCTCGACAATGTGCCCCAATTCATGGATGCAGCGAAATTGTGGCAATTGATAGCAAGCTTCCCAGGCGCTATGGGCAACCCATTGCACGGCAGAGGCGTAATCTACATCAGAATGAGCCCTACAAACACTACCAAGTTGGCCTTGGTGGAGTGTTCTTCGATCGAGGTGGCCATGAATTTGAAGGCCAATTTTAATCACTTGGAGCTTGTTCCTGGGCTTATCTTGTACGTTGCGTTTGCTAAACTCTCCGAGAGACCCCTTGCATCTGTGCCTTCATCTGGTCAGTCTCAACAATCGTTCAAACAAGGCAACGGCAGCTACAAAAATGACTCGAGCAACGTGTCTGTCAAGTCAAACTCTGGCAGTTTGAACAGGTCTCTGAGTAAAGCCAAGAAAGCCCGTCCGCAGGGGTCTACTGAGGTTGATCTTGAAGGTATCCAAGGGGACTTGGTCCACTTGGTGTCAACATTGTCTATGCTCACTAGTGTGGATGTGAACAAGGTAAAACTGTTCTTGAGCGATACCTTGAAGTACCCAAAGGAAAACTACGAAAGCAACTTTGGTCGATTACCTGATCCAATCCCTGTGCGCCAATTTGACTCTCCTAAGTTGAGAGAGTTGCGTAAGGTTTTTGAAGCAACAGAAAAGGCCACCTCTGCTGGTCAAAGTGACAAAGCCGACAAGAACGATACGGAAACGGAAATCATGACACAGAAAGAATTGGAGAGCTTGTGCAACTCCATGATGGAGGAATTGCCTGAGTTGTGTTACGATCACATTGGTAATACCATTGTGCAGAAGTTGTTCACTCTAGTGGAGTCTCCTCAGATCAAATTGGCCATGGTCAAACAGCTTGCTCCATACATGACCCAGTTCAGTATCCACAAAAACGGAACGTGGGCAATCCAAAAAATTATCAATTTGTGTCACGATGATAACGAACAGAAGGCTATTATTGCTGCAAGCTTGAAGCCTTATGCCGTGAAGTTGTTTAATGATCAGTTCGGTAACTATGTGTTACAATGTTGTCTCAAGTTCGGTCCACCGTACAACAACTTCATCTTTGAGGCCATTTTGCAGAACTTCTTGGAAATCTCGTATGGCAGATTTGGAGCCCGTTGTATCCGTACGATTCTTGAAACTGCTTGTGACACGAAGTCTCCAAACAGGGGTTGTGTGACCAACGAGCAAATGTTCCTAGTTGCGGGCATGATTGTAGAGTTTGCCAATGAATTGGTGGTCAACAACAACGGTTCACTTCTCATCACCTGGTTCTTAGAGACCTTCACGGGTTGCAAGTCGTTGCAACATGACTATCGCTACGAGTTGATGTGTGACAAATTTTTGCCACAACTAGGTCATTTGTGCACTCATAAATTGGCCAACTTGACCATCTTCAACATTCTCAACAACCGTACGGACATGGCGGTAAGAAATCGAATCATGAATGAGATATTTGGCCCTTTCAACGAACATGACCTCGAAGGAATGAGCGCTCGTCCTCCTACAACACTCTTAGAGACCATTTTGGCCGAGAATCAAGAACAAACCACAGGTCCACTATTTATTTACAAAATCTTGTCGAACCCCATGCTTATGAACATTGGCAACGAGCTTACGAACGCGAGATACAAGCAGTATATTGTGGGTCAGGTTAAGCGAGTGCTCATGGAGATTCAAATAACGAACCTCCAGCCGTACAAAAAATTGGTCGATGAAGTCGGGCTCTCCACCAATCGTTTGAGTCGCTCTGGCCTGTCTACTAGGAAAGGTAAGCGTGATCGTCGTGGCAACAAGAGCCATCCTCCACATCATTCGCTGCAGCCATTACCTCCACACTTCGTTCAGCCAGGCCAGGGAATGCCCCCAATGGGTTACGGAATGCCAAAGATGGCCATGGGAGACAACGGCCAGGCCAACATGATGCAACACGGATACTATTCTGAGATGGCCCCAGGGGCCATGTACAATGGAGGCCCAAACGACTTCAGCCCAATCTACCAGCAGAGACCCCCAGCTCCACCACAGCAGCTTCAGCAAGATATCAACGTGATGCAGCAACTTGAGCAGCTTTCGTTGAGCTCAGCCGCCATGGGGTACACTTCGAACCCAGACACTCCCAACACGGGCCACGGCACGCGGTTCGTTTAAAACAAATATAACGATATCATTACGATCATACATAGTCATAGAACATTTACGCAGGCAAGTGTAGACAGTTTTGTAGATAAAATTCTCTTTGCAACCACCTCCTCTTTAGATCACCAGAAGCGACGCCCGACATCCTATGAATTCACTAAATCTGACTAGTACCTATATATCTCATAATCGTTCCAAAAATGGGATACACCGAAAAATCACCATCCATTAATTTTCACATTTAGGTACTGGTTTTACTTTTCCCCAATTCACACCATGGGTCCCTTCACAGCCCTGACCTTCACTCTTTTCAATTTCAACCTGACCACTTGATGACTGAGGCCTTTATTTGCTTGTTGTCCTCGGAAGATATGCTTTAAACATGCCCTTAGCCGTCTCATACGCTCTGCCATTTGAGTGCACTAGAATCAAGTGAATGTGGCAGAAAACAGGGCATAAAGGTCGCTTATATGGCTTTTCAACTGAATTTTCATTTATTCCTGAATTTCTCCTTCCCAAGTCACCCCAAATGGCATTCTTAAAAATGGCTGCAAATTGCCATACTCTGGGTGGATACCCACTTGCACCTGCATACACCCACAGGACAGGACATTCAGAGAAAAACCGCTCCTTATAATGCGACTCTGGTGGTGTGTGTCTAACGTGATCGAGGTGCCACCATTGCCATACAACTGGAGGCAAGAATAAGTAAAGGCAAGAATAAACACCAAAGGCGATTCAGCATCGACGGTTCAGTAAAGAAAAGCAGGCGAAACACCCGTGCACCACACCACTCTCTCACCACAGAGTTGTCATCCACCCCATCCTCGATTTGTCATAATCATCACATCATCAAATCCACCTACATCACTTTCAATCTCCATAATTTCCTCCTTCCATGGTCGCAAACACTAACCAGGACGGCCAGCGGCTGGCTAAACGCGGCAAGGTTGTCGGGTTTTTCCGGGGCCTGAGCAATCAGCACAGCAGTAGTCAGCCTGCGTCTCCCAAGAACAACGATCTCCACTACGTTCTCAACGAGGGGCGTCACTCGCTTGATAACGACCACAATGACTATAACGACCTCAGAGAGCTGTTGTTGCAGAAACGAGGGCTGGGGGCCAACAAAGTGAGGACCCAGATCCAGGCGTACAACTACCACAATTCTCGCCTATTGCAGCTTCCCACAGAGGTGCTTCTTCAGATCTTCAAGCATTTGGACAAGTCTGACTTGTTCTCGTTGCTCACGGTGTGTCGAGAGTTCAGCGAATTGATTGTGGAGATTTTGTGGTACCGGCCCAATTTCCAGGTGGACTCAGCTTTCCATAAGATCACAGAAGTCATGAAGAGGCCGCGGCTGCAAACGCATTGGGATTACCGCAACTACATCAAAAGGCTCAACTTGTCGTTCATGACAAAGCTCATGGACGATGAGCTGCTCTATTTGTTCCGGGGTTGCCCAAAGCTCGAGCGGTTGACGTTGGTGAACTGCCATAAAGTGACCAGCAAGCCAATAACTGAGGTGCTTCAAAATTGCGAGCACTTGCAGTCCATTGACATGACGGGCGTTCAAGATATCCAAGATGAAATCTTCTACGCTTTGGCAAAAAATTGTCCCAGGCTACAAGGGCTTTATGCTCCTGGTTGCGGCAACATTCTGGAAGACGCCATCATTCTGGTGCTCCGAGCATGCCCCATGCTAAAGCGTGTGAAATTCAACAACTCGGAAAACATCACTAACGACACCATCTTGGCCATGTACGAAAACTGCAAGCTGCTAGTAGAGATTGACTTACATAATTGCCCAAAAGTCACCGATAAGCACTTGCGCAGCATCTTCTGTGAGCATTTGCAGCTACGAGAGTTTCGAATCTCAAATGCCCCGGGAATCACTGACGATTTGTTCCTGCTGGTTCCCGAGGACCAAACTCTCGAAAAGTTGCGTATCATTGACGTGACGGGCTGTAATGCTATTACGGATAAGTTAGTTGAGCGCATGGTCCGCTGTGCTCCTCGTCTTCGAAACGTTGTGCTTTCCAAATGCATGCAAATCACAGACGCCTCGTTGCGCCATTTAACAAAATTGGGCAGGCTGCTTCATTACATCCACTTGGGCCACTGTGCTCTTCTCACGGATTTTGGCGTCCAGGCTCTTGTAAGATCCTGCCATCGCATACAATACATCGACTTGGCATGCTGCTCGCAGTTGACTGACTGGACGCTAATAGAGCTTCTGAGTCTTCCCAAGTTGCGGAGAATTGGGTTGGTCAAGTGCAATTTAATATCAGACGCAGGCATCATGGAGTTGGTTCGTCGGCGTGGCGAGCAGGACTGTTTGGAAAGAGTCCACCTTTCATATTGCACCAACTTGACCATCGGACCAATTTACTTTTTGTTGAAGAACTGTCCACGATTGACCCACTTATCGCTCACAGGTATATCTGCATTTCTACGTCGCGAGATCACCCAGTATTGCCGTGATCCACCTCCTGATTTCACCGAGAACCAGAAGTCATCATTCTGTGTCTTCTCGGGGCATGGTGTTGTACAACTACGTAACTACCTCGACACCTTGATGGATCAGCGTGCGTACATTCTCGAGCATTACGGGTTCCAGGACGACGTTGCACCAACATTCTTACCTGATAGAAGACGCAGGCAATTTGGAGATAACGAAGAGGGCGGGACATTCCCAACAGGAACCCAACTTCCAGCTAACCAAATGGGCTTTGGTCAAGTGTTGCCGTTGCCAACCTTGAGGGGCCGTATTTTTACTCAACAAAACGCAAATGCAGATCCTCCTAGCAATCAAGGACAAGGAGATCAGACTCAATATCCAACTCCCGAGCAGTACAACCAGCTTCGCATGGCAGGACCATGGGATGCTCAGAGGAACGTTGGAGCAGGTCGATTTCCTGGAGCCGGTGACGGCAGGAACTTGAATAATGAGGAGGACAATATGTCCACATGGGCTGCTCAGAGAGGACTTGGGGAGTTGAGACAGGCGAGAGAGACGACACCGTCGAGAAGTTGGAATCCGCCAAACATGGAAGGGCTGGAAGGCATATTTAGGCAGCTTCTTGCTGTTGACGGCCAGAACAGACAACGGTTCGGCGCCTTGTACCATCCACTCAACTCTCAGCTTGACAATGTCAATCTGCGGCTTCGAGAACAGGGCCAAGCCCAGGGCCAAGGCGGAGCACCAGTACAAGTGAGGCCCGGCAATGCTCCGCATATAGCCCAGGCACCCGTGTTTGGCAACGACGAGCCCATGGAAGGCGAGGAGGACTCAGAGATGGAGGCTGTTGATTTGTTCCCTCGGATGAGATGACGAGGCATTTAAAAGATAAAATTAGGCTTAGCTCAACGGGTAAGAATAGAAGGTTGCAAACATCAAATGTAGAGTAAACCTATTGCCTTTAGATTGGCGAAAGGTGGTGATGAAGTCGCTCTCTCAATTCGTGAAGTCGATCAGACTCGTTCTGGATCCCCCGCAACCGGAGGTGAAGACAGGCCACGAAGTCAGCCATTTTCCTTCCCAGATGCTTCAGGATCTTGCTAACAAAAGCCCTTTTCAACAGCACCCTGTTCTGTTTGCTCAGTAAGTCGCAGGACTCCTTCGAGCACGTTGTAGACCTCAAATCAGCCAATTCTTCTTCTTCTTCTTCTTCGCCATTCGCCTGCCGCCAAAAGTACTGGTAGTCCAGCAACAATTTCACCAAGCTGCGTTGTCTTGCAAACCACAGTGGATACATTCTCTCTTCCTCCACGAGCCAGCACAAGTGTCTCAGTCTCGTAACCTCAAGCTTCTCAGGAAGCGTATGAGCAGAGCATCCCAACAGCAGTAGGCACATTTTTCTGCCACCAGAAACCACTCCACAAACAAAATCTGTTGTTTTCTGCTGAAGCTGGAGCACCTCGTGTGGACGAAGCGTGACCAAGGCGTTGAACTCTCCATTCTCGCCGAGATACTCGTCGCCGAAACTGCCGTTGGCGTTTACAAGTTTTCGTGGGGACAATGAGACGGGCATGGGATGGATTTTGTGGAAATTCAATGAGGGGGAAGAATTGTTTGATTTTCGAAAGCTTGGGATGAGGAGGGCTATTTTCTTGTGGAGTTGAAAGAGACGGTGGATTTTGCAGCCATTTTGGAGCCAAAAAAATGGCTGCGAAAAGAGAAAGGAAGTTGAGTACTTAGGGAGTTTGGGCTGGGGAACATGTGAGCACAGTCGAATGGCAAGAGAATTCAGAGATGGTATCCGATTACTCTCTCTTCAATGAATACAAAAAACAAAAAAAGAAAAAAAAAATCTTTCAGCAACTTCAATTTCATGCTGGAAGCATTGCTTGGATTTTGACTGTGTCTTAACTTCAGTGGTCACTCTCCATGTGACTATGAGAGTTAGTTGTATAAGATAAATTGCTCATACTACAACTGCTGGATTCAATTGTGTCATCATTCCATGGGATTTAAGATCGTGGCTTCATCGTTTCTGGGGAGGAAGACAGACTATGATAAGTTCTCGCCACTTTAATTGGCCTTACTTGCCATATGTCTCACCCACCGTCAGCAAACAACTCAAGAAGACTGTCATCTTTCTTTGTACTCTATCGTAACGTTTATTGATTTACAAAGTACATCAGAAAGGTTTGGTAGCTTGTAGTAGTTGCAAATGTGTATCCTCAGTGGAAGTGGTGGCTGCGAAAAGAGTCTCATCAAAAGGAGTATTCACCATCTCTGTGAGCCATTTATAGGGTTTTGATGAGTTTTTGGTCTTTGAATTAGTGCATAATTCGACATTCACAGCTTTTTATCAAGTCATGAGCCAAATTGAATTCACCTCTGACACCTGCAGGGTTCAAGCCCTCATCTCTCTTCTTGCCACGTGACTACAAGATCCTGCTCACTGTGCACTTTTCGCCCTGGCACTACTGCGATTTTTTCCACCCCAGCGCACCCAGTAGGAAAAAAAAAAGTCCCAGTAGAAGCCTGGTTTTTTTACCTATCACCTACAACACACAATGTATGTTTGAATAAGACATGAAAGAGGCAGAAGTACTTGAAGAAGCTGTTGTTGTTATTGTTTTTGATATTATTATGATTCCAAAGCCGTCCATATAATTCAAAATAACCACCTCCCCGAGAAGATCCCCAAAAGATGAAAAGTCTATCCAATGAAAATCAGATCAAACTGATCAGAGTAAAGAGCGATTCAAAAATCGTACAACTCGATCTAATCACGAACCTGTAAAAGTATCGCAGAAGTTTCCAAATCCACGATGTCCATCGCCGCTCACTCATCGTCATCGACTTGTTCCACATGTCAAACATGGTGTTCACCACGCCCTCGTCCATAGATTTCCACTGATTACTCCACTTCTGCCTCCATCGCACCCAAACATCTACTAACAAAACAGGACTAAGAGAACTAAGAAGGTCGGCATCACCGGTAAGTTCGGTGTGAGATACGGTTCTTCCTTGAGAAGACAGACCAAGAAGTTGGAGGTGCAGCAGCACGCCAAGTACGACTGTTCTTTCTGCGGTAAGAGAACCACCAGAAGAACCGCTGCTGGTATCTGGCACTGCAAGGCTTGCGGCAAGACCGTTGCCGGTGGCGCTTACACTGTGTCCACTGCCGCTGCCGCCACCGTCAGATCGACCATCCGTCGTTTGAGAGACTTGGCCGAGGCCTAAGTAACCTAATGATATACATTTAAGGAGAAGACTGTAGAAGTAGGATGGCGTGAAAAGATTCAAGGTGCTAATAGTACGTGTGAGTGCATTATCTGGCAGGTGGTCGTTCGAGTAAGTGACATGAGATGTTGGTATTTAAATGATTGTACTCTTAATCTCTTGGCTCTGTTGTGTGGTCATTTGCTAGACGACAGTGCTACGGAAGGCACTAGTAAGATGAACCTCAAAGTTGCTTACCGAGACCCTCTCCCGATTGAACCCCCACAGTAGGCTAATCTACATTTTCTAAATCCTGCAAGTTCATTGGTTCCTTTTTTTTTTATTTTTTTTTTTTTTTTCTTGTTGTGTCCTTGCATGTTCCTTATATCTATCTGCTTCTCACCACTAAGTCTACATTTTCGCACCCACTGTCTACTACTACTCAATTCCTACTGCTAACATAAAAGCGATCGACACCTCTACCTCCACAACTTGAGGTCACAACCACAACAATTGATAAATTCACCAGTATAATTCACCAAATACAATTCACCTGCACATGTTCGAGTTCCCCAAGCTACATTCCTTCCCGCCCTTTTTCACCAAACAGAGCAACTCCACCATCCTAGAACACCAGCTCGAGGCCTGGTCCCTGCTCATTCTCTCCTACTGTGAACACTACCACATCTACAGCCTACTGGCCACGGGATCGGTGCTTTCTGCTCAAAGCAAAGACGAGGAATTCCCGCCACTTTTCGAGAACAAGCTCGTCAACAGATCCTGTCTGGACACTTTCAGAAGAGAAATCCTCAGCCATATGATCCACAAAAACCACAGGGCCATGTACATCGACCAGAAGAAGCTGTATGCGGGCGTTCTCATTCTCTGGCGCACGTTGCCCGAATGGGCAAAGCTTTTAAGAGACTACGTCGACAGCACGGGCCAGCTCGGAACGATTTTGACCGTGTACGAGTTGACGCAGCTGGAGGACTCGACAACGAGTGAGGAGTTCAGGAACATTGACTACAATTTGTTTGTGAAGATCTTGCAGTTGCTCATGAAGCAGGGCAAGGCGCAGATCTTGATGACAGAAGATAACTCGGGTCAGATCGAGGGCGTTAAGATCGTGTGAGGGAGGAGAAATTATAGAGAAGCTGCGGAAGCAGCTCCAAGAAATGCATTGATTGGTTAATTGTTATTGTAGGGGCCTCTGCCCGGTTTTGCCAATGAGAGACGGTGTGTCATCGTCCTCAACAGGCGAATATTGAAGTCTGAAAGAGTGCCGTTTGAAGGTACCTTGGCTGCATCTACAGTCGAAGGCGTATACAACGGCAGACATTCAAAAATGATATGATGCGATAGGTAGCAAAGAGCGCATGATATTTATTCTTCTATGTGATTTTTGGGGTGAGCCGATGAAAGGGAATAATTACAAGGAGCAAGTATGAAAGTGCTAGGAGACGATCTGAAGGAGGATTGATCTTCCCTTACAAACGAGGGCATCCGATTCGGATTATTCCCCATGAAATTCCCAGTTGAAAGGATCAAACGTGTTGATATGAGGCTTTCCTTGAGACTTCAAGCCAGATGCTTCTTTCCTGTGACACTAGAAGCAGAAGATACACTGTTTATCCTGATGTATCGAACTCAACAACTAGTGAAGCACGTCTTTCCCCTCATTTACCTCTACCAACACAAAAATCTGCTTACACCTCCAGATTTTCTCCATTCTTCCTAAACACTCCGTCACTGTATTTGTCGTCCCCAACGACCTTTGCCTTCGTTCTATCATCTCCCCAAATTCATCTCCCTTTGCATTATTCTGTGCATATTTCGCAGCCATTTCCCAGCACATACTCTGTCTACCATCACCAGCCAAGAACCTGAAATTCAGCTTTTCACCAAGCTCACAACTATAAGGGTACCTTAACATGCAAAAAGCATTTATAACCCAACTCTTTTTTCAACTAGCTCTTTCTTCCAAGATGAAATTTCTACCTAGTACTATCGCTACCACCGTCTACTGCACCTCATCGCACGCGCCAAAAATTCTCACCGTTTCCTCTGATTTTTCTTCTTCTTCCCGCTTAATTCTTTAAGAGGGTCCAAACATTCCAAGCCTCAATACTTTACCATGAAATACGTTGTTGTCTCCGGTGGTGTCATTTCGGGAATCGGTAAGGGCGTGCTTGCGTCGTCCACCGGTTTGCTTTTCAAGACCTTGGGTTTCAGAGTCACCTCCATCAAAATCGACCCATACATGAACATCGACGCGGGTACAATGTCTCCCTTGGAGCATGGTGAGTGTTTTGTTTTGAACGACGGTGGAGAGGTCGACTTGGACTTGGGAAACTACGAGCGGTACTTGAACATCACCTTGACCAGAGACCACAACATCACCACGGGGAAGATCTACTCGCATGTTATTGAGAGAGAAAGAAAAGGTGACTACTTGGGCAAGACGGTGCAGGTTGTTCCACACATCACTGAGGCCATCCAGCAGTGGATTGAAAGAGTCGCCAGAATCCCTGTGGACGAATCTGGCTTGGAGCCAGAGGTGTGTATCGTAGAGTTGGGTGGTACTGTGGGAGACATTGAGAGTGCTCCATTTGTGGAGGCCTTGAGACAGTTCCAGTTCAGAGTGGGGCTGGAGAACTTCGCCTTGATTCATGTTTCGCTCGTTTTGGTGATTCACGGTGAACAGAAAACTAAACCAACCCAGGCGGCCATCAAGGAATTGCGCTCCCTCGGTTTGAACCCAGACATGATTGCGTGCAGATGCTCAGAGGAGTTGGAAGTGGCTACCGTTCAAAAGATCGGCATGTTCTGCCACACGGGTCCCGAGCAGGTGGTAGCCATCAGAGACGTCAACTCCACCTACCACGTGCCACTCTTGTTGCAAGAGCAGCGCATGATGAAGTTCTTGCTGAAAAAGTTGCATTTGGATAAAGTCGACTTGACAGAAGCCGCAAGGGCCAAGGGCGCAGCTCTTTTGTCCTCGTGGAGAAAGTTGACCTCTGCTCACGACAAGTCTGTCGAACAAGTCACCATCGCCCTTGTAGGTAAGTACACCAACTTAAAAGACTCGTACCTTTCAGTGATCAAGGCATTGGAGCACTCGGCCATGCGCTGCTACCGCAAGTTGAAGATCGAGTGGGTCGAGTCGAGCGACTTGGAGATTGAGACCAAGGAGTCCTCTCTCGCTGACTACCACAAAGCATGGCACTTGGTGTGCCAAGCGGACGGTATTCTTGTTCCTGGAGGTTTCGGTTCTAGAGGTATTGAGGGAATGATCGCCGCCGCAAACTATGCCAGAGTTAACAATGTGCCATACTTGGGTGTGTGCTTGGGTTTGCAGGTTGCTGTCATTGAGTTTGTCAGAAACATGGTGGGCATTGAGGGCTCTACCTCGATGGAGTTCCACCCTGAGGCCAGTGAAGAAACCTCCTCCGTGGTGTACATGCCAGACGTTGACCAGATCAACTTGGGAGGTACCATGCGATTGGGTATTCATGCTACGAAGTTTGTTGAGGACTCAGAGTGGTCGAAGTTGAGAAAGTTGTACGGCGGTGCCGACTCTGTGCTTGAGAGACACAGACACAGATACGAGGTCAATCCAAAGTTGATTGACAGAATCGAGACGAAGGGGTTGAAGTTCATTGGTAAGGACGAGACCGAAAAGAGAATGGAAATCATTGAGCTTCAGCATCACAAGTTCTTCGTTGGCACCCAGTACCACCCAGAGTATTGTTCCAAGGTGTTGGACCCATCGAGACCATTCTTGGGATTGGTGGCTGCCTCGGCAGGTATTTTGGATGATGTCATGGCCAGACCCGACATCCACGAGAAGGGGGAGTTTTAAGGACCTTCAAGTTTATCAAGGCATTTTTGCTGTAACTTTCTTTTTAGTGTACACTAAGCTATTTTGCATTCTATAATTTTCATAGACAATCATCATGTTATCACGTACGCAAGGCACGCACGCTCCACAATCTTAAGCTATGAGACTCAAGAGGGCCATGTAGAGCAATAAATTTCATGGATATTATGCCGGTTCCGGATGGGCATGCATCGGTAAAATCATTATGTTTGAAACTTTGCAAGCCAAATTTGGTGAATTGAGAAGCTCTTCGCCATACGTCAAGATAGGGATTCATGTTCCATTAAAGCAACGCACGGAAAGTTTGATCAATTCTTTTGTAGTGGCTGCAAACACACCTGGACCTTTTAGACTTTTCGAAGGCCATTGTACCACCTTGCAAATGAAGTCCTGTCCCCAATCAGCCACTCAGAGGCTAATTGGGCCTCTAGAACGCGATAATGAGCCCACATACCTTGAACAAACGGCCCCCTAACGTCCTGGCAACTATATTCTAGCTTTCCACGTGATGGGCTGACCCGTTATGCAACTATTATCGATGCACGGGTTTGCTCCCCGCAGACCCGATCCCGGGTATATAAAGCTGGCCAGCTTGATCAAAAAAATCTCCTTTTTTTTACCCACTCATCATAAATTCAACAACAATGCTTAACTATAACGAACCTGAGAACTGTCCCTGTGGCGACAACTGCCAATGCGGTGAGACCTGCAAGTGCGGCCTGAAGCACAACTAGTGGTGACTTCACCCGATGATATCTATGACATTTGTATAGGAATTTGACAATTGACTTGTTTTACGGACAACATTGTAGCCAAAAGCGCTCTGTCTCTTGACAATCGCCAATTGATTTCACTTCAATAGCTGGGTGAGGTCGGCGTCGGTGGGAAGCTTCTCAAATTCCCTGACCCTCAGCTTTGCCAATTCTCTAGTCTGAATCGTCTCTTTGACAAACTTGGCAACTTTGGAATCACTCGCTAATTTCTTGCTGTCTTCTAATCGCTTGATTATATCGCTGTCACCAACAGCAGCAACACCCACCCAAGCTTTCGTATAGGTGGCACTGAGCTCCACTGCACGAAGGAAGGAATCCCTGGCCTCTTGGAGAAGTGGGTAGAGTGTGAGTAGATCCTTATCCTTCTCTGACTTTGTCTTATCCTGTTGCAAGAAACGATAGAATTGATAGAGACCAGCTTTATAGAACATGTTGTAGGCCAAAGGCTCATGAAGAAGCACCTCCTTAATACAGAAGACGGCCTCGTCGTAGTGACCAATCTTAGCGTACTGATCGGCCAACTCTGCCCAGGTGACCACATCGGCAGGCTGAATGTTTAAGTAAAACACCAAGCTCTTGATGTACTCCGGAACGTTTCCCGACCCGTCAGCCTTGTATTTGGCAAACGTGGCCAACCTTCTTGACGCTCTAAGTTCAGCCTGGTCCAGTCCAAGAGCGTCCACGGCCTCTTTGTCCTTGCCCGTAGCCTCATAGTACATAGACTTCAAGATCTGGTACTTCTGGCTTTTTTTGCCGGAAAACTCATCGTTGAAGCGATCAAGCATCGACTTGGCCAAAACATCGTGGTTGGTGAGAAGCGACACGTGGAAGTATAACTCGTAAACGTCAAAAAGGTCCAGGGGCTCTAGCGTTTCCTGGGCAGTGGGGAGATACTTGCCCACTTGTTGGTGGAGGTCATGAAGCTTCTCTGGGGTGAAACGAGCGTACGATCCCGTGTTGAGGATTTGGATGAATCTTTGGGCAACTCTATCAGACATCGAAAGAAAAGAAGAAGAAAAAGAGGACGCTGCGGAGGAAATCAGGCAGGGTATATATACTTCAACTGTGGTGGTTACGCCATGAGCAAATTCTCCTGCACGGCCACAGTGCTAGCCCAGCACCTCCTCAATCTTCTACAGCTACCGATGGTACTTAACTATGGGTATTCGACGATAAACTTTAGTATTCTGATAGCAGCTGAACTCTGCTTTATCAGCCAAATTTATGAAATGAAGGCAACCTCTAAGATGGGCTCCACTTCGGCTCCGACTTGGGCTCTACAGTCAGTATCTTCATTTTTACAGGCTCGTTGCTCAAGGTTCCACTTCAGCAACAATCTGCTTTTCGCCCGACTTACGCTGTAGTGTTGTAGCCTTTCTCGCTACTCTCTTTGCCTTACTTGCACCTCTTTTCTCGCGGTTCTTCAACACCCTCTCTATCAGCTTGTTCAGTCTCCCTTATTTTTCCACAATTCTTCGAAATCTCTGTTCATTTGTTTCAAAGATTAATTCTTGAGGCCTGGTTCAGCCTAAATCAGGTCATTGAGAGTGGTATCGCTCTGAAAGGTCTCTCTTGCTCTCTGCTGAATATCACCATCACCAATTGGAGGAAACACTCCTTGAAGCAGTTTCTTCGTTCCTTCTCTCCTTCTCCTCCCTTTCCTCGTCTTTGTTGTACTCAATAAAGACTTTTTTTATCTTCTGATTGGAATTGACTTGCAAAATGGCAGTGGGAATCTCCGTGGCTGCAAAGTAAGCACTTGTTCCCATATATGTCGCCCTGAGGGAACTATATAGTCCAACCGTCCTCACGTAGAGTAATTTGAGCTTGTGCCAGTAAATCTGCGGCAACCTTGTCTCTGGAATGGAACTTCGCCACGGCTAAACGGTAGTGGGTGAAGAATTGGGCCAATTCGTGTGGGCCCCATTCGATTGCGACCATGTAGTTGTCTGGAGTCAAGAGTGAACCGTCAGAAGTCCAGATGGTGTTGCATACATTTGCCGAAAACGAGTGACCGTCATACGTTCAGTAAAGTTGTGGACGTGGAGGTGGAGAAGGCGGAAGTGAGTCCATGACTCTGAGGTTGTGTTTGATGGAATTGATACGACGGTGCCGATTATATGAACGTTTATAATTTTGGGTAAGAATTGAGATTTTGAGATTTAATTTTATTGTCAACCGGCTCTTTAAGAAGATGTTGAAAGTAGGCTAGGTGGTAGGTGCCAGATACATTTGCAACCAATTTCAAACGCAGTAGGAGGATTAGAGGAACGCCGTTCGTGAAGAGGGAGCGAAGGGTTGCCTGATTTGACAGGAATCGTTCAATTTACAAGACTATGATGTTTCTAGCCTCATTCGAGTTTACAAATATTACCTCATTTTGGTGTACCTGAACTCTTGATAGGTTCTATAGGGGCCAGGTAATGGCTGCGAAAAATGAGATACTAAGGTGGCCAGTGGAGGCATGAAGACATAAAGGGAGATATCTATGGATTCCAATTACTGGAGATAACGCTGGTCAGTTAGTCAGATGATACGATACTATATGTTTTTTTTTTTTTTTTTTTTTCTCATTCTTCATGATATCTTCACATCTCTCTCCAGATTCTGTCCGTTCCTAACAATTTTGCAACTCTCGCTTTCACACCATAGGGAAAAGTGCACATCAAAAATTCAAAAATCAGCTATGACAACCTAAGTAACCAAGTTCAAGGTTAAAATCACCTCTGCTTACCATGCAATTAGCTTTTGGAGAATCTAAAGCTCCGATTTCTACCTGTCTACATCGACCTTACATGGCACAGAGGTAGTATCGGGGCCAACCCACCGGTCACCAATTAAGACTTTCGTCAGAATCGCTCAAAGTGTACAACTTCACCTTCCATGATTCATTAGGTACCTCATCCCCTATCTCAATCCCAAAATTGCATTGTCAACTGTGAATCCCCAGATTATCAACGCTAATCATACTACATCGCGGTTCGCATCAACAAACACTACTACTTGAACACCTTCAACCACATTCCACAATGTCATTCAGCGAAGCGTGTGACGAGCTCCTCAAAACAGGAATCCTCGACCATGAGCACGGAATCCCAAAACTATGGCACAAACTGGCAGACGAACTCCAGAAACCTCAGGGCCCCCATGATCAGTACTATAATCTCAACAAGAGACTCTTGGCCAATCTAGACGAGATTGTCTACAAAGATAAGTTCAAACAATTGAGGGCTTTGTCCGCTGACGAAATTGATTCCTTGTACGAGGAAATGATACAGCTGGAGCCGTTGAAGCTGTTGCCTCCTGGTACTGATCTCGACGCCTTCTTGGAGAACCACACGAAAGCATTCAAAACGGGAGTGCTCATGGGAGACTACCTTCCGTCTGCTTTGCCTATAGTTCGTGCAATCCACCATGGAAACAACAATTTGGCTGACCTGGAGATCTCAATCTTAAACAACCTCAAGAGGCTCTACTCGCACTATAACGACCACCCAGCCAATGTGAAATATCTCATCAAGGCATACAGAGAGAAGAACAATGTGACAGCAGAGACAGCTTCAGTGGCCGCTGAAGTGCAAAGCTACATCCATTCAGTGTTGCTACCTAAGCTTCAAAGGTTAGAGAAGCTAAACGCAGAATTACAGGTGCTCCAGAACACATACAACAACCAGGTGGAGGCGAGATCTAGTGCTGCGGAGAAGGCGCCTTTGGAAACGAAGAAGCTTCGTGCGGAGGTGCTACTGCTCTCTAAAAGACTTACTTCTCTAGCTGTTCTCTGCGACTTTCTTCCGAACTTGATCTTGTGCCAGGCTTCTAACTGGCACTCAGACAAGCTGCTACGCACCATTCTTGGAGACTGCCAAAACATCGCTGAAGCAATTGAAGGATATATACCCACCCTTCATTACAGAAAAGCAAAATCCTTGAGAGTTGATGACCTTCTACAAATTGATTTTGAACCGCTTGCGAGCGTGTAGTATATTTACAAGATGAGAGTCTATTTGGTTTCTTCAAATCTCAAACAAACGCTTGTTGATAACTTCCCAATTGATGCAATCCCATACCTTCGACAAGTATTCAGTTTTGCCTGTGATGCCATAATCTGTCAAGTAGGACACATCCCACACGTTCAACGCTAAAAGGGGCAAAGTCAAATCAAGCTCCTTGTTTCTGCCTTTTTCCTTGAGCGCATTCAACGCATCAAAGCTCTCTTCCGAAACAGCACCGTTCATGTCCAACAGTTGGTTCTTACCATAAAAGTATGGCGTGCCGTCGTTGTTGCACCGTATAATCTTCATCGACTTATCAGGCAACTCCACCAAAAAAACCCAACCTTGGCCGTTGAGCTTTTCCGCTTCCCTGAGCATGCTATTTTTGAACTCCTCCAAAGTAGGAATATCCTGGTCCGCCAAACGGTCCATGATAAATCTGGACGGCCTGGTGTGCTTCACTGCTTCCTTGTCACCTAGCTGCTGGAAGAAGAAATGGTTGTTATGGGCCTGAGAAGCGTAATGGAAAGTGTGCTGCTCTGTGGTCTGCTTTGCTGTGTTCAACAAGATGAAGTACGCTGTTCTCGTTTCGTTGGCTGTGCCCACAGTTTGTAACGTGAGGTTTGTCGTCAAAAACTTCTGGTAATCGAGCCAAGCGGTTTTGAAGCCTTCCGGCGAGTACAAACCTTCAATGCCGTTTTTCGCATAGTGGCTCTGATTTTTTAAAATGGGAACAGTGTGGATTCCACGAGTAGCTCGGCGTATCGTAAATCCTAGCCGGCGGAACATGACTAGGTTTATATATTCAAGGTGTGTTCTGCCTATGGAGTGAAAAATGCTGCAACACCTACAAGTTTTTTTGATACTGTCGCGTGCACGACCTACAAGGATGTAAGGACAAACAGCACTACAAATGAAATTGAGTAGCTTATACATGCTTTGATTGGTTGAAATGACTAGTGGGGAATCTCTAAGACATTAAATTTGTTTCGAATTGTAGTACCGAGCTCGTCGTATGGTGGTCTCCTTTTCAAAGGAGCCACACCGATACTGCGAAGGAGGCCATGAAGACTACTTCAACTTCACGAGATAAATGTCCGGACACACGATCTTGAAAATGAGACTATAACTGTTTTCATAGTCTGAATGATGAGCCAATGCTTATCACTAAGGTAATATGGCATAATTTTGTGCCCTTCAGGACTGTAGACTGGCTTCTTTACTCAGCTCACCTACGAGCTCTTCTATTTCACGATTCACTAGAGGCATGTTTTGGGAGACCCAACCAGCGTCCCGCAAATGTCTCTTTGGATCAGCTGTTCTGGGTAGTTTCTGGCACATATCATCGTACAGAGCCTCCTGGGTCTTGTACTCTCTCAACACTTCGTTCGACTCAAAGTCAATGAAAACCCTCGTGTCTCTGATTCTGAAGGCCACATCATCCACACGCAAGAAGAACCGACACAAGAGAAGCAAGCACAGGTGCATCACTCTAACTTTGGTGGAGAGCATCGAAATGCCATTGTCGCCTAGCTCGTCCTCGAACAAGATGGACTCATCAAAGAACAAGATGGGGTCGGGTCGAAGAAGCTTCTGCACCGGAATAGCCTTTTCTGTAGGTTTAAATTGAGCCTTCGTTAGTGTGCCCTTGTAGTTTGTAGAGTAGGTCCAATCGTAAGGTTTCACAGATTCAAGCTCTGACCCCGATACCGAGCCAGACCCAGATGCGGGACCGGATCCTGATAAAGCCTCTTTGTTCACGGCATCAGCTTTAGCCTTGGGCCGCGTGCTGAGCCACTCTTCATAGTAACTGACCTTAAAATCGGCCTCTTCGTTTAGTGAGTCCAACGCATCCAAGGTGTTGAATTCAATAGCTGCGCCCGTCTTGTCGTTGACCAATCGCACGTGGTTATTGCCAAATATCATCTCTGGCAAAGGAAACTCGAACCTCGTGTCATTCAAGTGGTCCAATTCGTCCAGCAGGAGAATTGGACCCTTCATCGTGTATATGCTCCAATCGTTTACTGTAATCGAGGGGTTCTGCTCAAACGGAAACGACGCCTTCGGCAGAGGAATGATCACAGTGCCACAATGGCCACACTGTGGGTTCTCACATTTCCCATTGTGACTTTTCGCTGGCACCGAAACTTGTGCCTTTGTGTAATGATTGTGATGGGGATCACTGTAGTTTGGAGCAGCTGTAGTACCTAGAGAGGGGTTCCTCAAGGGCACTCTGGCATGAAGGTCCTGGGTATTCTGAATAACTGTGTTTGCAGTATGTTCTGGACCTCTGGCTACAGCACTGGCGCTAGCGGTAGGCGGTAAACGGCCCAGTGTGTGAAGCTTTACTTGTTCTCTTGCTTGGTTTATATGGAAGGCGCTGATACCGTGTTGCGAAGCCGAGGTCGGAGGCACTTTCGGGTCTGGAGGGTGATCGGGTTTGGAGAATTGCTCTGGCAGAGACATGGAAAATGGTATATAAGGATGTAGGAGATGAGGTTCGGAAGACTGGCGGAAGAAGGTAGGTGTTGAGGTTACTTACTGTCTGGGGTGCCCTTAGTACAGGAAAGGGTAGTTGTACGAAGAGGCTATGGAGATGGGAATAGGAGACGGGAATAGTGGTAAGAGAAGACAATTTTTCTGAATGATGTAAATTCGTCTAAATAAAACTCTAGAAAATAGATGGGGAAGATTCGGGGTGGTGTATGAGATTGTAGGTGAAGGTTAATCAAATGGTGATGATGGTGAGAAATGGTTGCAAAACTCTTTATGAGTCGTCTCACTATGTGGCCAAATAACAATGAGGAATGAGCCGTAGACCCCTATGAGGAAGCAATGAACAGTTGAAGAGGATAGTGTTTACTCTGTTGATACAATCAACCTTTATTCTAGTACACTGCCTCTTCTTCCTTTCTAAGTCCCTCTCTCACCGCCAACACAGAGTCAGCGATCACAGCATCGACACCAGCCTTCATCTGGATCTTGCATGCCTCTGGATCGTTGTTTTCCACGCCGTAAGTCACGCAAACCAAACCGGAGCTCTTGACAACCTGGGCAAGTCTAGGCGTCTTGACCAACGTTTTGGCATTGCTGACAATACCCAATAGATTCCACTTTTTGGCAAATCTGATGGCGTTTTGCAACGAAGATGCTCTGATGTCGGCCATAGGCTCAGTGCCTGCTTCAGTCAAGTATAAAATCGGCATCGTTGGCTGCTTCAAAGAGAGCAAGAGACATATATCAGGATGGAACGACGAGAACAAAATGTCTCTTCCACTATTGTTCTCCTCGTAAACTGTCTTCAAGATGGTATCGACATAGAAGTTCATATCGTAGGCAACCTCTCCCATACTCTCATGCTGAGCCTCATCCAACATAGGGTACTTGAGTTCGATGTTGAAGCCAACATTCTTGGGTAATTTCTGGAATAGCCTTTTCAAGGTGACAAAGTTCGACGCAACAGACAAACCTCTTGCGTTACCCTTGAAGCCCTTCTCCTTCCAAGTTTTCGTAAGCTTCATTCGGTTGGATATCTGGCTCTGAAATTCTCTGTCCAACTCATCCTCCTCTGCTCTGGATGCGAAGTTGGGCGCCGATGGGTACGACGACATCGATCTAGGTCTGTTGTATTTTCCTAAAAGCTCGTCATCAAGGGCGAAGTTTTTTGTGATGTTCAAGTTGTTGTTGACCTTGTCGTAACTCAAAAATTTGGCATTCTTCTTTGTGGATGCCTCATGCTCACTGAGACCCAAGAACTGCTCTTCCGTCAATGCATGCATTGGAATATCGACACCAGACTCCGCAACCAAAAAGTCGTGGTAAATAACAGGAACATGATCTTTGGTGAGTTGGACATCAAACTCTACGTACGAAGCACCCAAAGAAGCAGCGGCGATGAAAGACTCGACCGTGTTTTCACCCAACTGTAAAGAGTCTCTTTTGTTCATGTTTTTGCCCAAACCTCTGTGGCCTATAACTCTTGTGGAAACCAACTGCTTCCAATAAGTGTCAGAGCGAGTGATGGAAATCTGATGGTGGTCGAACGACTTGGCGCACATGTACTCACATTTGAGAGTGCCCAACATCTCAAGTGAGTCCAATTCCAAAATTGGAACGGTGATAGTGTTGTGAAGCGAACGCAATTTTTCGCCCACCTTCGTGTAAGCACTATTCAACAAAGCGACACCTCTGCCCAAAATCTTGCCCTTCATGGCACCCTTGTGTGTGTTCTGAAGGTTACTCGTAGGATACTGATACGTTGGCACGATGTCAAAGTTTACCACCATATCGTCAGCGCAGAAGCCAGCATCGAGCTTAAATGTGATTGGATCGGTGGCACTGCCATGCTGATCTTCCAATGGCAAATCAACCACAACGGGAGCTTCGATCACATCTTTTGTAACTTTATGACGACAAGTGACAACCAACGAAAGAGCAGTATCAAGTTCAGTAAAGAAACTCTGAGACATGGAGATCTTGTTGAGATCAATAGGTTTCAGCTGGTCACGCAAATCTGTTGTACCTAAAGTGATCAAGATCAACAGCTCACCCTTAGCCAAGTATCTATGACCAAAGGACTTGATGGGTTTCATCTTACGACGGCTAGCAGGAGATCTTGATCTGGAATGACTTCTGGCACGCGAGCGGTCTCTGCCATGACCATTCAGACCCCCATTGTTGATGTTGCTGGTTGAGCTGCTGTCGATCTGCTTGAACTGACGGTAAACCTCGTTCACAGCGTTTCTGTTCAGCTCTGGAAGCTTTTCAATAGAAGAAGTTGACATGAGCATTTCCTCGCTAGTTGGATGCAAGAAGGGCGACGTAGTGTTTGATCCATTTCTTGAAGACGGGTTGTGAGTTCTTGGGGTATTCTTTGAAGGGTCGTCGATGTTGTACAAAAGCAAGTTGTCGTCGGAGGGCTTCAACAAGTCTGCAACAGCTAAATGACCACGCAAGGAAGCGTGCTCCATAGGCAACCAACCAGAATCGTCCACCAAATCGTATCTGGCTGCATAATCAATCAAGGTCTTGACGACATCTTCAAAACCTTCTGCGGCAGCAATGAAAATAGGTGTCCATCCAAAAACACACTCACCCAATTCTGTATCAGCACCTTTTTGCAATAAGTACTTGACAGTGTTCAATTGGTTGAGCTTGGAAGCAACATAAAGAGCAGTCTCCTCATTGTTCTCAGCATCAGTGTAGTTGATGTCAACAAGATTACATTCAAGAAGATTGCGAAGAATGTCCTCACAATCAAGCCTAGTTGCCAAGAGCAACAAGTTTGGACACGACAAAGGCAGACTATTCACAGCAAGAAGGTTTGCTGTCGTCTTGGGATGCTTTCCAATGATAGAGAGGTGCAAAGGAGTCAAACCTTCTTGGTCACCCCATGCTTCCACCAGGTCAATAGGAATAGCAGGATCAATCAAGTTCCATTTTTTCATGTACTCCAAAAGCAAAGAAGTGACGTCTTTGGTACCGTATTGAGCAGCATAGTGGACAGGTGTTCGTAAATAGGTATCCTTGGCTATAAGGAGACTTTGATACTCAGGGTATTTCTCTACCTTCTGCAAGATGTGAGCCAAACCATCGATACGAACAGGGGAAAGCTGAGATCCGTCAGGTCCACTCTCGTTTCCGTACAAACGCTTGATGTCGCTCGATTCTCCAGGATTAGTCTGCTTCTGCTCCTTGATTAGCTGCTTCTTGCCCAAAGAAACAACATGTTGATGGAAGAAGTTTCTGCCGGAAATATCTATTGAGTCAAACAAAGCATTACTATCACCCACCTCTGCAGCGTGCGTTTTGGTGAAATCGACTAAATAATCGAAAAGGCGATCAGTACACGTTACCGAGTTAGCGAGAGTGGCCTTGTTGAGCAACGAGAGAAACAACTTGACAGACTTTTGGCCCCAGTCCAAAGCGTCGAGCTCAGCAATAAGCTTGTCTGCTTCGTTCTGGTAGATGAGCTCATAGAAGTTCTCCATAAACTCCTTATCGAATGAATAGCGCCTGTTACCACCAATCTTCAACACGTTCAAGTTCTGCGTTGTTTTCGATACCTCCTTCTCGGCCTCTAAGGTATTCTCCAACTCAATTTGCTGGTCGCCCAATTGGTTCAAGATCTCATTGATCGTATCCAAGCCGGCCTGAAGTTCGACGCCGTTGGCAAAGGGCAAAGCGTCAACTCTGGTGGTCAAGTAGATTTCTTTGTTGTTATTAGGCAAATTCACCTGGGGCACGTTCTCCTGATTGTCTTCATCGGAGCCCAGCGCATCTACACGCAATTGGTCGTTGGCCAAGTTTGTCAAGTAGAGCAACTTCTTATCGAGCTTCTTTAAGATCTTGATGAAACCCTTGTGATTCAACTCGCCGAACCACTTCAAGTTCCTGTAAATTGCACGAAGCTCCAACGAGATCGACACGATCTCATCAAGCTCATCTGTGGTGTCGACCTGGTGGGTGATTTTCCCATTGGTGTAGCCCAACACATGGACAATCCGGGCGGTTCTTCTGGAGTACTCATTATACTTGGCGTTGTAAAATTCAGACACTCTTTCGATATCTCTATCAAGCTCGTAAAAAAATTGGGAAAGGACTGTCAGAATAAGCTCCGGGAGCTCCAAGGGCGAGTAGGTGTGGTAGTTGATGAATTTGTCGATGGTTTTGATCACTTTCTTCAAGTGCTTATAATTCATGTAATGGACCGACCATTCTGGAATCTGGTGGGACAAGAAGGTCTTGCCGAATTTCATGAAGGACGATACAAGCTTTTTTTTCTTTTACTTTCTGTTGTTGTTGGTGTGTCTACGAGTGATATATAGGCATGGCGCTTTCCCGATGCCATTCCTACACTTTGTGCTCGCTGTGGGGGAGGGCGAGCAGAGAAGGATAGACGGGCTCAAAGGAGAAAGCAAAAGCGGGCTGGTTCGGCAAAGCGTCACGTGGGTGGCAAGGGTCCTCCTGAGCCAGGGAAAAAAGTATAAATAGAGAGGAATTTCCCACACTTTTATTCCAAGCTCGTTGTTTTTCGTAGCTTTTCTTCTCGCCACGTGGTGGCCATGTGTGTCACTCCTCGTGGCCCTGGAGCTGTTTTGGTTGCAAAAAGTCTCAGTGGCACACTCCGTTCGCGCCACGGGGACCCTCGCGGCCCTCGCAGAAACGGTTGGCTTCAGCGTGGAGTAAGGGAGAAGACGAAGTGGGAATAAGATTTGAAAAACGAAAAAAAAAAAAAAAGAGGGATTTGATATTCAGTGAGTTGGGGGTTCACTCATTACTTTTGCTTTTGGCTTTCTGACAAAAGCAAGGGTTCGGTTGAGTGCTCAGGTCTCGGAGGGTGCTCGGTGGAGTGGCCGAAAAAAACGTGGTCCAAGCGGGCGCCTGGAGGCATTGACCCTGACAAACAGGGAGTCCAGGGGGAATTCGAAGATTCAAAGATCACTTTACTTCCAAAAGGTGGTCAGTACTTTTTGGAATGTAACTATAATACATCGTGGGTTTTGTGGCTTTGTGGCTTTGTGTGTCTCTTGCTGGTGGACGCTTCTCTGAGATAAAGTATTCTCCACCGTAGAAGTCAAACTTTAAATTTGCAGGAGATTCTGGTGACTCACCTTCACTATGAGTTTGAGCTTTGATTTTTCTGCTTTTTTCTCTTTCTTCATATATTTTTATATATATTTATTTCTTTTTGTCAGAAGTGCTTTCATTAAAGACTCTAATTTCCAGCGACCGATGTGGTTTTGGTGCTGCAAAATGGAGACCAATTGGCACTTTGACGATTCTCGGGGATCTCTGCAACTATGTCGTCATTTTTCAAATCAAACTTGAGATCCACTTTTTTCGACTCTATCATCTATAATAGCCTTGCTGGAGTTGATTTCACGGAGAGTACGGGTACCAATCGTAGAATGAATACTTTTCAGAAAGTATAAAAGGTAATGATATGAGATTCAGCGTGTCGTTCAGCTTAAAGGTGTGGGGCTCTCCCAAGAAAGCAACCGAAGGTTTAATGCGTAGGGTCAGTCACTTAAGCTTACAGTTAGCGTTCTAATAATGCTCGAAGAGGTACTTTGGGAGCTTGATTTTTGCATTCAGATTGAAGATAGAGGGTTACGAATGGGGAGCTACGAACAAAGATATGATCTCAAATGCTCCAGCAGGCTTCAGTCCGCCGTTCAGTGATAAGAAGCACATTCTTAGTACTATTAGTGAAAGGAGGCCAATCTCCATTAGAGAGGGTAACATCAACGAGCCATTCAACAAGTTTCTTTTCCGTTGTCGATTTTAAATGAACCTTCAGGTGAGATAGTTTTGCTTGACATTTCTTCTTAGACAGATACTTTTTTTTACATTAGGTCTTGTGGGTAGATGAAATTTTAAGCTTGTATGTTAGGTGACTCCGGGCCTGTCGTAAAATCTACCAGTCCCGAAAAATTGTGTACGAACCTGGGACATTAGGCTGAGCACACTAAGCATGGTCAAGAATGTTGCGTAAAAATGTATCCTTTCAATAAACAAACCTTTGTAATTAGCAACTTCGAGACTTAGCATTCTCGAGCTTGGAGCACTTCTTGGATAGGTAATGGCTGCGAAATAGTGTTCGAGCAACTTCTGAACAAAGCAGGGGCAGAGTATCACTAAGGTCTGCCGTGTTTCAGGAACTATTATTGAAAAGTTGAGGACTCAAGGATGGACGTCAATTTTTTTTTTTTTTTTTTTCTTTTTTTTTCAATTTTTTTTTTTTTGGACTCAGAGAGTTTATCCCACACATCGAAGACCCTACATCGGTGCTCTACAATCACGACCGGCATATAGCCCATCAACAACACTTCAGATTTCGCTCGATACACTAAGTCAGGTCAACGTCTATAATAAATACCCCCCAATCTAAGCACATTATACTCGACACTCAGAGCAATCTCTCCTCACCATGTCATACTATCAGCATAATCAACCAGATAATATGCAATTCTACCAGTCAAACTATGCCAATGCCGCGTTTCAGCAACCGAACGTCGCCAGCCCCAACTTGGGCTCGATGGACCTGATGTTTGGGGCTCATTTCGACGTCTCTGGCGATATGGGTGGTGAGCTCACGCCAGGCATAATTGCTGCTTTCGGTACCTCGGGATACCCGGGAGAACCGCCATTGTTGGAGGAGTTGGGGATAAACTTTCTGCATATCAAGGGCAAAACGCTAGCGGTGTTGAATCCCATCAGGAGGGACGTGAACCCGGAAATTATGGCTGACTCCGACTTGGCCGGGCCAATCTTGTTTGTGTTGTTGTTTGGCACTTTGCTACTATTATCCGGCAAGCGACAATTCGGTTATGTGTACGGTGTGGGTGTGTTTGGCATTGTCAGTTTGCATTACCTTTTCAAATTGATGAGTAGAGACGTTCAAATTGACTTGACACGCTCAGCGTCGATTGTTGGCTACTGTCTATTACCATTGGTGTTCATATGTGCTTTGGGTCTCGTCATATCATTGGACTCGACAATTGGCTACTTGTTGAGTGCATTTGCCGTTTCTTGGTGCACCTTTAGTGCCTCTGGTCTTTTCATTACTGCTTTGAAATTGCACAACATGCGTTCCTTGATCGCTTACCCCCTCGGCCTTTTCTACTCAGTTTTTGCCTTGATGGCTATCTTCGTCGACTCTAAGCACGGCGACATCAAAATGCTGGCCACGTAGCCGCTTTTTATAGAGCTATTTAACAAAAAATCGAGCACATCTTCGATTAAGAGTTGACTTCTACTTCTTGGTGAATACGACCTGCATACGTTGTCTATGTGTGTTGATTTCCACTATACCCATATCACAGCTCTTCCCATGAAATCGAGCATTCTACGTCATTTTAGCCGACATAGCTCTTCTAAGCCATTCTATTGTACCACTCCCATATTCTATGTGAATGCCAGCCCTCATCTAGGGCACCTTTATTCGATGCTTCTAGCAGACACAAGAGTGAGGTGGGAAAAGCTCAAGAAGGGCCAGAAATCGTACTTTCTCACAGGGACGGACGAACACGGATTGAAGATTCAGGGAGTAGCAGAAAAGCAAAATGTCGAACCCAAGGCTTTAGTCGACAGTGTCTCACAGAATTTCAAGCACATGGCCCGTAAGATGAAGATAGACTATCTGCGATTCATCAGAACCACAGACGATGATCATGTCGAGGCCGTCAAGCATTTCTGGAATGTCATGATGCAGAAAGGGCTTATCTACAAAGGCATACATGATGGGTGGTACTCGGTGAGCGACGAAGCATTCTACACTGAGGCCCAGATAGAGGAAGTGAGTGATGGTAGTGGAGGAGCCCGTAGAGTTTCTAAAGAAACAGGAAGTGAGGTTGTGTACCAAGAAGAAGAAAACTATTTTTTTCGGTTATCTGCTTTCCAGGATAGACTTATCCAGTACATTGAGGAGAATCCCACGTTGATTCAGCCGCAGCACAAGATGAAGCAGGTGTTAGAAGAACTTAAGTCAGAGCCACTCAAGGATTTATCTGTGTCACGCCACACTTCGCGTCTACAATGGGGAATTGAAGTGCCGAATGATCCAACGCAGAAAGTGTATGTATGGTTTGATGCCCTCCTCAACTACTTGACTGCTGCCGGATACCCACACAGAGATCTCAAGGCGCCAAACAACATCTGGCCCGCATGCCACGTTCTTGGGAAGGACATCATGAGGTTCCACTGTATATATTGGCCAATTTTTCTCATGGCCGCCGAAATCGACCTCCCCAAGATGATCTTCGTTCACTCACACTGGCTCTGTGATGGCAAAAAGATGAGCAAGAGCATTGGCAACGTGGTCGATCCCTACCTTATGGCAGACTACTATGGCGTAGATCCGTTGCGGTTTTTCTTGATGGAGCAGTCGAATATCAATACCGACAGCAACTTCAGTGAGGATGCCCTATTCAACCATAGAGGTATGCTTCTTAACAAGTTCGCCAACTTGACATCTCGAGTGTGTGCGCCAAAATTTGAGATAGCGGAGGGTCTAAGACAAGCAAACAATGGTGTCTTCAACGATATAGATAGCCTCTTGTTGGCTGATACCGTCACATCGACAGACAAGAAGAGAACCATTGAGTTAAGAAACGAATTGGTGGTTGCAATTGACAGCTTGAAAGAGGAAATGGATGCTCCACTTCAGCAATTTGATCACATGAAGGCACTTAAATTGTGGTGGAACGTGGTGGAGCTCATCAATGGGTTTTTTCAGGCAACTGAGCCATGGGCATACAACAAGTTTGCGGAAGCAGAGAAGGAAAGAGCTATCAGAAATTACTTGGTGTACGTTGCAACTGAAGGTATTAGAGTGACTACGCTTTGCATCCAGCCATATATGCCAGACTTGTCTGCTGCAATTTTGCACCGTCTTGCTGTTAGCAAGGACAAGAGAGCACTAGACTATGCGAAGTTGGGCGGGGACGCAGACTACGGGAAGGGTTCCAACCGACAGCACAAGGACAAGTTGATGCAAAAAATCGAGCCCAGAACTGAAAACTTGTAAATAGATTGTATAGAGGTGATTGCAGTTGACGGAGGATTTGAAGCACCGTGGATGTGGCGGTGCGCGCACGACCACAAAAACACCCACCCCCGAGCTTGTTCTGAGCAACGTAGACAAGCTACCACCGCCAACCAAAAGCAAAATTTGCCAAAGAAAATGACCTATTTGATTTGTTACCCGGATGCTGCTGCCCATGTGTCCAAAAATCAGAAACCTTCTTTGATATCGGCGAAAACACTATATTCTCTTCGAATCCCCTTCACCAACGGCCCACTTCAACATTTCGTTACTATATCACCTTTTTCTTAGTCAAATGGCAATGTGCATCAGCGTAAGCAGGGGTCTCGTATTTGTCGATAAGCGACAAGGAGGTGGAAAAAAACTAGAGGCGAAAACCTTCGGTGCTTGGGTTTTCTGCAGGACCAACAGCACCGCCGTTAAACAACAGACGTCAACTGTACATATAAATCTGTCTATTTTGACGTGGGTCGAGTTTAATCGAGGTGAGGCGAGCAAGGGGACACGTTCGAGTGGGAGGAAGGAAACTGCAGACAAGACAGCAAACCGGGTAAATTTTGGTACCGTTTGAATCAGCGGCGTCTGAAAATGATGTTTAAGTTTTTAAAATTTCAAAAAGTTGCAATATTTCCCTGTTTTGTCTTGGGGTGTCGGTGACTGGTCACAAAGAGACCCGCCGAGAGGCTTTCGCACGTGACCTAAGCGACAGTGCGGGAGGTTCCTTTCATTTTGTACAGTGCAACTTCTCAAAAACACCCTAAAGCGATCAAGGCAAAGAGCAGTCCAGAAAGTAAATCTACCTGGGTTGTTCATTTCCCCAGATTCAGCTTCATTTCCCGTTTGCACTACTTTCCACCATAATTGTTCCTGTCACATTATCGTACAACCCAGCCAGAGCTAGTAAAATGGCAAGATCTAAAAGAGGCTCTAGGCACTTGCCCAGCAGCGACGACGAAATGGAAGAAGGTGGCCGCCGGCTGAGAAGACCAGTTTCATACTTGGAAGAATCAGACGATGCGTTTGACGAAATCAAAGAAGAAGATGTTCAAAAAGAAGAGGACGGTGTGAAAGAAGAAGACGGAGAGGTCAATGCAGAGCCGGAGGCTGATGCAGAGGAGCCAGAGGAGCCAGAGGAGCCAGAGGAACCTGACTCCCCCGAGGAAGACAATTTAAAAGATGAGGATTTCGATGAAGATGACGAGATCATCCCCGCTAAAAGACTGCGGTCGCTGAGGAGAGTGTCGAGGCGGCTCAGGCAGAGTAAAGGCAGCGACGATTCTGACTTCAAGGAAGATGAAGTCAGTGGAGGCTCCGACAACGAAAGCGATGCTTTTGAGGAAGAAGACGACTACATGGAGAGGCTACGAGAAAAGCAATTTGTGGCGTCTGACGAAGATGGCGAAGAAGACAACTACTATGGCTATTCCTCTACAAGCAAGAGTCGGCTGCGGAGGAAACCAAAATCAAGATCACGATCTGCAGAAGCAAGACGACTGAGGAAGCGCATGAGGCGTGCTGCTGATGATGACGAGGAGGAGGATGCAGAAGACAATGACGACGATGTCGGCGACATCCAACAGGAGATCCAGGAATTGTACGACTCATCGCCCGAGGAAGAGAGCCCGGTCAAGCATAAGCTCCGAGAGCGTGGTGAGAAGGTCAATTACACTATTCCTCCCGCAATCACCAACGAGCAGGACCTCGATGCTTTAAGTGCAGCTAGATATACACCTCCGCTGAAGAGAATCCGGAGAAATGTGGGCAACAAGAGCGATTTCAGAAAACTTCTTTTCCCCACTGCTGGTCCTTTTGGTGGTAGCGACGTCATTTCTCTTTTGGGTCAAAATATTCCTCCTGGCGGAATTCCCATTCCGGGCATGCCAGCTGACGCTCGTAATAACTTGATTGCAGACAACGATTCAGATTCTTCAGATGAGGAGTTCGTGCCTTCGTCGGCTGCTGGAGCCCAACCAAGACCTTCGGTGAGTGGGTCCATGGGCAAGGTGCCAATGGCTGCTAACAACGCAGCGCCAGCCCCTTCAGGTATGCTCAATAATACAAAAATTGTCGGGGCGCTGTCAGTTGGCGATAAGGGCAAGAAAAAAAGCACTCTCAGTGACACAGATCCATTGGGTGTTGATATGAACATTGATTTCTCAGCGGTCGGCGGCCTTGATGGCTACATCGACCAGCTTAAAGAAATGGTTGCACTTCCCCTTCTATATCCTGAGCTTTATCAGAATTTCTCAATTACTCCACCTCGAGGAGTATTGTTCCACGGCCCTCCAGGTACTGGTAAAACTTTGATGGCTAGAGCACTAGCTGCTAGTTGCTCCACCCCGTCTCGAAAAATCACATTTTTCATGCGCAAAGGTGCCGACTGTTTGAGTAAATGGGTTGGTGAGGCAGAGCGTCAGTTGAGATTGTTATTTGAAGAGGCGAAAAATCAGCAACCGTCCATCATTTTCTTCGATGAGATTGATGGCTTGGCTCCAGTCAGATCATCTAAGCAGGAACAGATTCACGCCAGTATCGTGTCTACTTTGCTTGCATTGATGGATGGTATGGATAACAGAGGACAGGTTATAGTCATTGGTGCAACCAATAGGCCAGACTCTGTTGATCCCGCCTTAAGAAGACCAGGCCGTTTTGACAGGGAATTTTACTTCCCACTTCCTGGCTTGGATGCTAGAAAGCAAATTCTCTCAATTCACACAAGAAAATGGGATCCTCCTTTGTCGCCTGTATTCCTTGACAAGATTGCAGGTCTTACTAAGGGTTATGGAGGTGCAGATTTACGTGCTCTTTGCACTGAAGCGGCATTGAACTCTATTCAAAGAAAATATCCTCAAATCTACCGTTCCTCAGACAAACTTAAAGTGGACCCAACGAAGGTCAAGGTGATTGCAAAAGATTTTATGAGAGCAATAGAGAGAATAGTTCCATCAAGTGCGAGGTCAACATCGACGGGTTCTTCGCCTCTTCCAGAGCGTTTGCAGCCTCTTTTACAAGGCTCTCTCGAGCAAATAGTTGAGAAGTTGACCACTTTGCTTCCAGATTCAATCAGCTTAGGTGGCAAGAAGAAGTTGACTAATTTGGAAGAAGCAATGTACCTAGACCCGACTGTCAAAGATGCCGACGGCGGTTTTTCAAAACACGAATTACTTAGAAGCTTAGAGGGCTCGAGAATTTGCAAGCCTCACTTACTTATCTGTGGCGAGGCTGGCGCCGGCCAACAATATCTTGGTGCAGCAATTTTGAACGCTCTCGAAGGCTTTCAAGTGCAGAATTTGGATCTAGCTACGATTTTTGGTGATGTGACTAGAACACCAGAGCTGTGCATTGTGCAGACGTTTATCGAGGCAAGAAGACATCAACCATCGATCGTATTTATTCCAAACATCGACACATGGTTTGACGTCATGACACATTCAGCCAAAGCAACACTTGCCGGCCTTCTTCGGAACTTGAAAAGTAATGAAAAGATTCTTCTACTCGGCATCGCCGAAAGACTGTTCGACGACCTTGATCCCGAAGTCAAGCACACTCTTGGAATTCTGGGTGACAGCAACAACGTGTACCTTGAGAATCCTGACATCGTGGCAAGAAAGAATTTCTTCCAGATTGCCGAAAAAGCTTTGAAAATGAAGCCATATGAGTTTGTGAATGATTTGAGCAATAGACCAAAGAGGAAACTCAAAGAGCTTCCCGTAGTACCACAGGAGACTGTCAGTGTTGCACTGCTAGGTAAGAAGCGTGACAAGCAGCAGGAATATGAAGACAAGAGACTCAAGAACTTGCTCAAGATTAAACTTGCAGGACTTATGGATCTCTTCAAAAACCGCTACAAGCGTTTCAGGAAGCCAATTATCGATGAAGGCTACTTGCACCACTTATTTGAGCCCTCAATTCTTGATAATCCAATGATCACATATGAAGTGGCTTACACAATTTCGGAGGATCCAAAACATCCCAACATGATCAAAGAGCTCAGCACAGGTAAGTTTTTCTTCAACATGGACTTGGACACTATTGAGGAGAGAATCTGGAATGGATTCTACTCTGAAGCTAAACAGTTTCTCAAGGATATTCGGATGATTGTGAAAGATGCTATCCAATCTGGGGATAGAGAGCGGATCCTCAAGGCAAATGAAATGATGACCAACGCCCAGTTTGGCATTGATGATTTCAATAATCCGGAGTTTGCAAAAGCTTGCAAGGACCTAAGAGCCAGAGAAATCGAGAAGCAGGCGAAATTACTTGAAGACTATAAAAAACTCAAGGCCGAATATGAAAAGCAGCAAGCCGCAACTTCACAGGTGGAAGGAGAGCGTCCCAACGGCACAGCACCCATGCAGCTTCTTGGGGACTCTGATCAAGCTACATTGGTAGGTGCTAATGGACACACACACGAGGCTACTGAAAACTCTGTCGAAGACAAACCAGAGGAAATTGATGAGCGAACAATGGAAGACGCTAAGGGGGCTTCTGAGAATGCACCTCAGAATGAGGTGAGGTTCGATGGGGCAGTGGAAGAAGAAGCAACAGACGTCGTCGACGAGTCTCCAAAACTGCAAAAAGTTGTGCCTGTCACGCAGCCTCCAGAGAGTGAGTCTGAGGCGGAAGAGGAGACTCTCACTGACGCCACCCAAGAGTTGGTCATTCCGCCCGAAGCCTATGACTTCTTTGAGGACCGCATCGTCAAGCTCACCGAGGGCTTCACAGTGGAAAAGCTCGAGTTCACCATGGCCAAAATCATGGATATTATCTGGGCAGACCGGTCGCAGTGGAACAAGGCCCAAACCACAGAAAAGCTCTACAAGGTCGCCGAAACACTACACCACTACATTTGAAGGTAAAAGGCAATGTGCTCCAGTTCCAAACTTTTCCGTTACTATGTAATATAATACAAAACATTTACTTCTTCTTGACATGTCTTCCCCACTAATCTTCGGCACTGCCGTCTCTGGGTCTATAACTGATATTCTGATCCTCCAATTCACTGATGATATGTGGCGGCAACTTACCATTCACTTTCACAGCGTACAACCCAGCGACAAAGGAGTCGATACGGAGCCAGCGTGCCACCCACGATGCCTTGTTGTCGTCACCTAAAGCGACCAATCCTTCAAATGCTGGGGACGTGCAATCTTGGATCTGCCCATCTTCGTTGTCGGCGTAATGCAAAACAGACTCGCAGTTCGGGCACCCTACTTCAAGAAATCGCCTATATGGCTGGATTATGCCACAGAGCATGCACGCTCTTTCTGTTTTTGAAGACATGGGTGGATGTAGAAAGTGTAGATGCTGGAGAAGAACACTGAAAATAGGTCCGCCATCACGTGACCGACTAAGGAATTGGGTCGGTTGCCTTTGCCAGAGGGCCAATTGAGGAACGACAAAAAATGAAATATGAAATGTATATGAAGTCTTCCGCATAGACTGCAAAACCTCTTGAAACACCCAGTTGTTAAAGAAACTCATGGTGGTCTTACCTTTCATGCTCTCTGCTTTCTCTGCAGGCCCTGCTGTGTGAGTAACTAAATCTCAGTCCATCTAAGGCAACAATCCATAGTCTATATGCTACGATTGCCAGTTTCTAGTGTCTATGGGTATTCCCTGAGGTCCACAACTTCTCTACTGCGAGCCTCACCTGCGGTATCTACGGTTTTTAAACAACAGCGTCGAAGCTTCTCGGTGGAGCCTACCACCATAGTCAATGTGCTTACAGAATCAGTCGAACATATACATGCTTTCACAGGATTGCCTTGGTGGGCAGTCATACCGTTGACGACGTTCACGCTTCGAGGAGTGTGGACACTTCCGTTGGCAGTGATGCAAAGGCTTCGAGTACAGAAGCAGAACGCTCTCAGGCCCATAGTGGCAGCAACAGGACCCATCTTGAGGTCAAAATTGGCCAAAGAGGCCGCCAAGGCAGCTAAGGTGGCCACGAAACTGACCACCGCTGCTCTTTCGATGTCTCCCACAAAGAATATGAAGTATGATGAAATCATGGTGCTCTCAGCGAAAGAGACCAGGAAAAGACAGAAGAAGCTATTCAAAGACCACGGCGTGCAGCTATACAAGAACTTTTTTCTTCCTGCTGCTCAGGTTCCTCTTTGGGTATGCATGTCGTTGACATTCCGAAACTTGAGCGGATGGTCGACGTGGGACAGTCTTGCAAACAAACCACTAGACCCCACACTTTATAACGAGGGAGCGCTCTGGTTTAATGATCTCACATCTCTCGACCCTTTGCATGCATTTCCTATTGCCATAGGTATAGTGGCTTTGCTCAACGTAGAGTGGACTTTCAAGACGTTTCAGATGATGAAGCCGCCAGGGCGCAAGCGGGCATCTCGACCCACCATCTTCGACTCCTTGGGCAACTTGTCTCGAATGGGTGTTGTGTTTCTTATGGCCATCTCCTTGCACGCTCCCACGGCACTTACGCTATACTGGCTCAGCTCACAAATATTTTCGTTGATTCAAAACGTTTTATTGGATCTTGTTTTCCCATTGAACTACACTCCATATAAGCGTGTGGACTTCAAGCAGCTGAAATCCCCCACCGCCAAGCTGGTGATTCTGTAAATACATATAACCACGAAGACGACCATATAGAATTTAAAAATGACCTAGATTCTGATTTTGAGTACTCGAGATGTCTTATTTACATTTTGCAGCCAATTCTGCTGATTACTAGACGCGCGCATTAGTTACCATCTATACTATGGTTGACTACAAGTTCTCTTTGACTAAAGCTGCTGAAACACTTTACCCTAAAATCATAGATGAGCTATCTTCACAAATTCTGAAAAAGTACTCGCAAGAAAAATGGGACTTTTCGCAATTGGACAAATGGCGAAGTGTGGACTTTCCGAAAGTGCTCGCTAAGAGACACGCCAAGGGAGACTTGAACATCAAAAAGGACGAATTGGCCTTGCTCATGGACTGGAAACTTGCTAAAGGAAAGTTCAGACCAGCTCTTCCGAAACTTATACGAGATAATGCAGAAAGTACGGTTGAAAATGTTACAAGGGAAGGTTTTGAAGCTTTCATCAAGTATGCGCTAACGATATCAAGCTGGAATGACATTGATGTATCACACTATTGTGCTGCTCTTCGCTTGAGCTTGAAGAAATTGACCGAATTAAGAGGCGTGGGACCTGCTACTGCCAGCTTGCTTTTGTCCTTACTTGCCGAAGTGACACCGCTGGCACCGGCTTTTTTCAGTGATGAAGCATTCATGTATTTTGTTCAAGAGCCTCTTCACCCTGGCCAATCGATAAAGTATAATCTCAAGGAATACGTTGATGAATACATTTCTTTGCTTATTTCAGTAGCGAGAAAATTCCAAATTACTTCGCTAAACGAGCTAGAGAGGGGCGCATGGGCATTGAAACTGTACGATTTACATCATATAAACAAGTATGCTGCAGTCGAGCTTCCCTCAGACATCGATATAGGTGCTACTGAAAAGTTTGCTATAGCAAGTGAGTTTGCAGTTGATGCATCAAAAACGTCGACAAAGAAACGCAAGACTTCAACAAAAAGTGAAGCCGCAAACAAAAAGGTGAAAAAGGAAACCTAGATGTCAATATACTGATGCTCGTAATTCACAAGCTTGTAAGTATTGTCATTCTCGGCGCAAAGACTGTTGATATTGTTGCCAGCACTTTGTATCAAGTGTTCTAATTTAGAAACCTTTTCAAAGTTGAGCAGCTCTAGTATCGCAGCATTAAGCCTCCCTGCTAGTTTTTCCACTTCATTATCCTGAGAGTCAAGCTGTTTTTGAGCTAATGGCATTTCGCTCAACTGCTCTCTGTTTTGTATTAAAACAACTCCTGAAAACTTTGCAATTCTCGCTTCTACGGCAGCGTTACCTGAGGCCAGCTTAGATAACATTTCTCCATATTTGACAATGGCCTTCAAGAGTTCTTCTTCCGACATTTCTCCCGAACTGAAATTGAACTCATGACCATATTTTAGGTTGAGGTATTTTTTCACAAGTGAAACATAGTGCTGAAAGCGTAAATCGAACAAAAATTGGTCTAATGATTTGAGATTAGGATAGGTTTGAGCGAGAAATTCAGCTGCCTGTAAAAAGTAGTGCTCGCTTATCATCTTTCGGATCTTTTGCCTTTCGACAGCGTGCGATTCTTCCACAAGAGTGTCCTGTTGGCCATTCATTTCCATTGGCACATCGTCTCGTGTATGGGATGTGAGGTCCTGAATATCTGAATTAAAAGCTTGTAGTGTTTCCAAATATCCATGTTGAATCAAATACCCCTTTATGAATTCGTTCAATACCTCTGGATCATTTCGGATGTCAGAAACGGCTTTCTCAAACGAGTGGTCATTGGCGAACGTCAAATCTGGGCCTGATTGGCCCTCTTCAACAAGCTTACTTGAAAGCTCCTCAGCTTGCATCTCGGTGAACTTTTGAACGTAGCGATTGATATTGAACTCAAACTCCTTCAATCCAAAGTTAGTTCTCACAACTGTCTCGGGAAGTTCTCCTTCGGCGAGCTCCTTAGGAAGCTCTGAGAGCTGAAAGCCTATCATAGGGAATAAAGAGCCCATTTTCATATCATGCTCGAAGATGCTATCTTTGTGTCTGTTGGATTCGATCATCTCTTTTGCAGTGATTTCTTTGACAATGATGCCATTCAATGTGATGAAAAGCGTTTTATTGATAAAATTCACACCACAGCCAACTATGTCTGTCTTGTAGCGTTTCTTTACTCTGTCATTGCTGCTGGAGTGAACACTGAAGGGTACTTCAACGTCAATCTTGCTTGTATCTTGGTCGGCTGGGGTCTGTCTATTGAATTGCGAAAACCTTCTGTTGGTATTTAACGAAGACGTTCTGTAAGTGCTGTCTCCGTGTTTAATGGATGCATATGAGCACGTGTTATTGAAATTAACAGCAAAGCTGCCTTCGAAAGACACTCCAGGCTCAGCCCCGAGAAAAGTGAGGGTATCGTCATCGATCCTTTTGTTGTAAACATTTTGGTTATAATATGAGATCTTGCTTTGTACATCTTTCAAATCCAAACTCTGGTGGTTTATCCCGGTGGTTGTGTTGGTAGGCATCTTGTCGAAACGAACTTTGCGCTTTGTGTATCCAAGGGTGAAGAGCAAGGATGAACCAGCGGCCAACAGTGAGCCATTAAGACATATTAACGGCTTATAATCTGAAGCTGCAGTGGCAATCTGATCCACCAGCACCTCATAGTAATAAATGCCACATTTCTCTTGCACGTCATTGTTAGCAAGGAAGTTGAAGTAGCGTTTCTTACGGTAGAGGTCCTCCAAGGGTAGTCTATCACGCTGTAGCTTAAATTTTAGCAAGGAGTACCCCGTGGAGGTGTCGATCTCCATAGCCAAATTCTTTTCCAAATGCTCTAAATGCTTATCAACGGAGAGTGGTGTCCAGTACATTGGCAAGGGAGAAAGAAACGACTGCTGTCCCACCATCAATGAAGGAAAAAACGAGTATTTGTGTTCAGAGCTCTCCTTTGCCCAATTTATTAGCGCTTCCAAAGAGTAATTGGACAAGCACGAGTTGATATTGCCCAAGAACAGGGGCCCGAACGTGACTTCCCCAAGCTTTGACGACCAAAACGCCGATTTTTTGTGCACAGCATCACCCAGCCCATTGGTAGAGTGATCAGGAGTGGCATTTCGTGAGTTTCCAGTCATATTAGCCTCATTGGACGACCCGTTTTCCTGTGCCATACTAAGTCTTTCCTTGAAGATCTCATACAATTCATACAAGTAGTCGTCAGGGACTTTGTCGGCCGGAGACAGACCTAGCATGCCCAACACAGCAAACTTATCCATGAGTTTCTCCTTGATCATACTGTTGACCGTCGGATCGTTGCAAAAACCGTGTTTTGAAGTTTCAATGTCGCTGGGTTGTCTAAAGTGTACCTGTTTCAGAGGCGAGAACACATTCCTTGCCGCCAAATTGGCATCGATTGCCGCCACTTCCCGCTGAAGATCGAGTCCCACGCATGTATTGAGAAGGTAAGGAGGAACTACGTAAACGAGTTCAGCCATTGTGGGTGGGAGGTGGTAAGGTGACTTGGTGGTGATGGTGGTACTATACAGCGGAAGCGGTATCTGGTCGCACTACACAGGAGGCACCAATGGCTGCAAAAGTTGTTAAAGTGTGACAGAAGCAGAGAACGCTGATGCGACTAATTGAAATCGGGGAAGTTTCGAATGGCACTTTGAAAACAAGGAATTGGAGAGATTTTGGGAGTTTTCATCCCTCAACTATAAATCGATCCAGTTTCGCTGTATCTGTGACGTCTTGGCATTATAAGAAGAGGCATATTTATAGTTCAGCTGTGCAGTTTCATGAATAGAGTACCCCATTCACTCAAAGGTAAGAGGTATAAATAATTTGAGTCGAGATCATTAGGGGCTCGTTTTATGGCCAAAATGTGCCCTGAGAATAATTGAGCACCACCTACATTTGACTTCAGGCATGATCTGTGCGTAGAGAACAGCAACAAGTCATAGTTTGTTTTGATGAAATCCTGACCATTTGTCAATTTCCTGGATTTCACCTTCTTGAAGTACAAGAAAAATCAATAAAAGGATTATTCGAATTTCTATGCTATACTCAATTGGCCAGACATTTGGAGCACCTCACTCTCTCTAGTTTCTCTCTCGCGCTGCTAAGTGGTTTCTCCAATCTACATCTCCAACTAACAACCAACACCTTCAATTCATTCCATGACGGACGCCATTCTCAAACAAGTTCAGCAAGCAATCCCCAACATCCCACTAAGCATTGTTTCGCAAGGCGCTGAAGCTCTCGTTTTCTCCACAGATGTGCACCCATATCTGCCCGAGCCAAGGGCATCGCAATTCATAGTGAAGTTCCGCCCGCAAAACCGTACAGACACCCAAAGATCGATGGACTCATTACGAAGTCACGGACAGTGGGTGAGGCCAAGTTCATGGCGAAGTTGGCGAAAATCGGCGTATCTGCTCCAACGCTCATTCTGCTAGATGCTCCTAATGGAGTGATCTGGATGGAGCATGTAGGAAAGGATCTCCCGAATGGGACGGTGTCGCTGATCAAAAATTACTTGTGGTACTTGGAAAAGGATGTGGGAAGAGAGGCATGTTTATCTGGCGAAGTGGAGCAGGTCTTGAAACGAACAGGGTCTGTCATTGCCAAATTGCATTTGAACGATATGATCCACGGCGACTTGACCACGCTGAACTTGGTTTTGCAAGATGATGATGTCTACCTTATTGACTTTGGGCTTTCGTCGTACTCAAATCTTCCAGAGGACAAAGCCGTTGACTTGTACGTGATGGAAAGGGCCGTGTTGAGCACCCACTCAGACTTTGCCGAACAGTATAACCAGTGGCTCTTAAAAGGGTATGAGGAGCTTCACGAGAGTATGGCTAGCACGGGAGGAAGAAAAAAGTACAAAGAAACGATCAATAAGCTAGAAGATGTCAGGTTGCGTGGACGCAAGAGATCCATGTTGGGCTGAACCTTTATACACATATATACCCTTTATTTATGCATGATGATCATTTCTAGTCCTCCCTGGCTTGCACAGGCTCCCTGGTGTTCTTGCGTCTGGGCCACATTGACGGCAACCGAATCACCTGAAACCGGGGCTCCACACAGCGGTCTTTGAACCAGGAACGCAATTTGCTCTCTATAAGCTCCAGGATCTTGGGCACATCTTGAAGCTTTGCCCTGGACCCAATAAGCGACTTTACGGAGAATTCTAGTCTGTAATCGGGAGAAAATGAGAACATGAGCGCAGTGCCGCCCGAATCTGAGTCCTTGCTGCCACCAACAAAGCCAGTCTCGTTGGTGTTCACCAACGATACAGTAAGACAACCAGAGAAACGCACAATCGACACAGAAATCAGCACTGGCAACGCAGCAGTAAGCGGACGTGGATGGTTGAGCAAAAGACGTGTCTCAATGCCCAATGTGAGCGTGTCAGAGAGGTCCACGTCTATACGTGCCTCTAAGCGCCCAAAGTCGTCTCCACTATGCTTTATACGGCAATTGGAGAAGATGGGGAAGTCGTCCCCGATATCGATCTCGACGAGCCTGATTTTGTCCAAATAATCTGGCGTTTCCAGCTTTTCAAGGAATGCATTCAACAGGTGGTATATATTGTCAGAGAGAAGAGCTTCAGCACGAAGCTGAGAAATCGTCTGAGCCACAAGTACATTGAACCAGTCCAACGACTCTGGCGCATGGTTTTCCACATCGTAGTACGTTTTCTCCAAAATCGCAGCCACTTTCGCTGCATTGTTGCTGCTCTCATCGCCGACTTCCTCCTTTGGTTTATCTCTTTTCACAATCACTGCCGCCACATCTCTTTTTGTAGATTTGCTCAGCGCCGAAGGAGGCGAGCCTTCAGCGAAAACAAAGAATTTAATAAATATCAATATCACGAAAACAACACTCACCTGGCCACATATTAGACCCTGCGTGAACGACCAGGCATTATTGGAAGACGATGCTTGTATCATGGGCATGGGCATTACAGGCGGCTGTTGTTGCTGTTGCTGGAACTCTTTGGGCTGCTCTTGAGCCCATGTCCTCAGAAGGTCTGTATCCTCCATGGTGAAGGCAGTATATGTGGATTGATGATGCTTGGAGTTTTAAGTAGTGAGATTGAAATCTCGATATTATTTCGCACCCAAGTCTGGGGAACCTTAGCAAGGAAGCACTACAATTGGAGATGGGAAAATACATTCAAAGACCACAAATATTGAACTCGATACGCTCTACACTTGGCTGATGAAATAATATTACTCTCATATACAACCGATAGTGGCCGGCACATGCAGTTGAATGGTGCTGAGGACCTCATATATGGGTAGCTCCACGTATCAGTGTTTTTTCATCTAATGCTGCTTTCTTGATCTGGGTCTCTTGATCTTGCGGGGCAGAAGAGGTGCCGCTGGCGCCAGCATCGTCGTTTTCATGCTGGCACTGGAGTTGCTTTTCCTTTCCTCGGCCGACTCCTCATTGTGCGACTCGTCTCTGGAAATCCAGCTATTGAGGTTGAACCCTTTGAATAGCAGGCGCCCTGGTTTCTCGTTTTTGTTGACAATGTATTTGGAGGCAAACTCCGTCAAGGGACTCGACCCACGCGAGGCTTCGTCCAGGTCGCTCACGAGACTAGGGGTGCTGTTGCTGTGGGGCAAATGATTAGCAAGATTAAATGGAAGCTCTGATTTTTTGCCTCTGAGGTACTCTCTCACTTCGAAATAGAGATCTTTGGAAACATTGTTGATGTTGGCCTTGTTGCGCACCCAGTAGGTTCTGAAGTCGTTGATGTGTTTCTTGAAGTCCAACTCGTTTTTCTTCAACCACGACACATTGAGCTCTTTTCTCGTGGCGCCACGAGCGAAGTTTCTCATCAAATACTTGTCGTAGTCTCTGATGATCTTGGTGATGATGTCGGACGTTGAGATGCCTTCGGTTCTCTGGGTGGTCAAGAACATGCCTCGCTCCTTGATGGGCTTGTAAATATCGTCAGAGTCAGCAGAGGCGTACGGCAAGTCGTCATGAGCCACGTAGTCGATCTTGTGCTTCAACAAGAAATCAGCAGTAACACACCACGGAGCATCGGGGATCACCTCGTCTACCCAACGGCAATGCTTGAGGGTATCAATTCTCTGTTTGTCGGTAAGCACCGTGAGCCCCTTTCGCTTGTGGGTTTCCTTGTCTGAGGGAATACCACACACCAATTCGACGTTTTCAAAGCTCTTCTTCGCCTGCTCCAACTGGCGCATGTGGCCCAAGTGGAACAAGTCGAACACACCGTCGGCATAGATTCTCACCGGCCGATCGGTAGGAGGAAGGTTGAATTTGTGACCCTTGGGCCTGAACTTGCGAAGATGTTCGGGCAATTCCGCCTCGTACTGCTTATCTCTTCTCTCAAACTCTTCCTGGGCCTTGGACTTCTCCACCTTCCGCTTCTTAACACTGGCTTCGTCCAGGTCAGAGTCGCTGCCCAGATCAGATGAGTTGTGCCTGTCCAGGTCGGACGAAGACGCCGATCTCTTTCTTTTGCGGAAAAATGACGTCAACGTGGGCGCCAACAGGTCCACCAGAAGAGTTTTCTTGAGGTGGCCGTCGCCCTTGTCTGTGTCTGAGTCAGGCAGCAGCTTCAGCATGATGGGTAGGGTTTAGAGAAAAAAAGTGTCTCAGGTTCTCACTGAGGTGATTCTTCGCCCAACGTGGTGCAGGATCCAGGGTCTTCTCACTTTGGGAAGAATAAACGGTGAATTTGTGAATTGTTGTGGAAAAATAGATGAAATAGCGAAAAGGAGAGGACTTGAGGTGTTAGAGTCATTGCTTGGTCTCGTGGGCCATGTGGAAGCAAGGTCGCTTAACGGAAAAGCTATTACTGGTTGCGAATGTGTGGTTGCGAAAAAGATCCGGGCAGATGGGGTACAGAGAGGGAGAGAGAAGCTGGGAAGATTTTATGGATTTTGTGTGGTGATGTTGTCTTTTGTTTCTATATCGACGCTAATGTATTTTGGGAAGCAAATGACTCAACACTATGGTGTAAATCGTGATTGCTATGTGGTAGGTGCTAGACCATTATGTAGGAGGCTGTTCAGGTCAGCAACTAGGCTAATGCTCTCTTTTTATTGATCCAAAAAAAGGTTCGTCTTGTAGTGATTTTGCACAATTGCGTCTGAGTATTCTATTATATTTGATTCGTTTCACTTCGACTTCCTGCCTTCGGTAATCTGAGCGTACTTGTGGCAGTTCACACAGTTGCTCGAATAAGTATGCGCTTTAATCATTGGATGATGAGCTTTTCGTTTCAGATGCTCCTTAAAGATTGGCTGCAAGTAGATCTCCGCTGAGAAGGTAACATTCACATTGTTTGTTGGGCTTTCTTTCTCCAGGTTCATCCTCACATCGGGTGGTTCTCATTTCGCAGCCATTACAGCCCTATCCTGCCAAAACACATACCCTGATTTCTCTTCCAATAATGTTCCCTCCATTTGCATGCCTCCCGCTAACGTGACAAACACCCTTCATGTTTGCACCATCTCATATATCTCCATCAACTTTATCACCATCAACACTATCTATCCCCTAGACCCTATGCGAAGGCGTCTGGCATAAAGCAAAAGCAACCGCCATCGCCAAATACAACCCACACCCTCCACATTCAACATCCACTTGCAGTTTTGTCGCCTATTCGTTTCCTCAACCAACTCAATCCCTTTAGACCATTTTCATTCAAACCTGCCCGCATGAGCAACGTCACTCTTTCCGACCTCAAGTTCGTGAAACCTTCCACAGTGAAGTCGTGGTTTGATCAAGGCGCCAACTTTGCTGTGGTTGACGTGAGAGACTCCGATTTTGCTGGCGGCCATATCCGCGGGTGCTGGCACTACCCAGCCAATGAGTTTCCTTCAAAGCTAGCTGAGGTTCGACTGAGGCTAGAGGAGAAGGAAGTGGAGAATGTAGTTTTCCACTGTGCTCTATCGCAGGTTCGGGGCCCCAAAGCAGCCCTCTTGTTCTTGAGGTTTCTTGAAGACCAGCCTGACGACCACAAAAATGTCAATGTGTATGTGTTGGAAGGAGGTTTCACCAGGTGGGCCCGGAAGTACGGAGAGGATGCTTCTGTGACAGAGGGTTTTGCGTCAGACATATGGAACGAATGAAGGCGGAAACGGACCCGCTCAAATGCGTTGGATCGGGCACTTAGGTCCTCAGAGAAACGGCGTTGACGCCATGCTTGAAGCCTAGGTTTTGAGCCTGGAATTGGGCTTCTCTAGCGCAAAAATATTTGAGACTCTGTGCCCTTGGAGTGGGTTCGTTTGAGACTCTGGAGGACCAGCGTTGGCTTGAGCTCGCTGTATATAGCTCGTACATCAGCAGGATTGAAATAGGGAAACCTGAGTATGAAGCCATGGTAGTTTGTCTCTCAAGACCACAGGCAGCAAGTGCCAGCACCTTGTTTGAATCAAGAAGCTTATTGACACTTCTGCTCTTGATGCTCAAAGTTCACGGCATCAGGATGTGCTGACTCTGATTCTGTACCCCATTCCCTTTGTGGAACACAAAACACACATGTTGAAAGGTCGTGAATACCTTCCAGGAGGCTGGTTGCTTGATTGCCCTACTCAGAGGGGAATAGTGATTACAGGGACCTTGCAAAGTCAATCACCAAGTGCCTTTTGACTTTCAAGAGCTTGAGGTTAGAAGCTTGACTTTCACGACATTTTGACTTTGATGTTTTCAATTTACCCAGATAGTTCAACCAGCAATCAAATCCTAAGGGGCATTCTTCTATTATTATCACCGACGACGATCAATTGAAGATGGAAGAGCTCGAGGACGCCGGTACTCACTGGTCAGCACTGGCTGCGAAAAAGGCTTCATTTTGTCAAGCCCTCCGCCAAGCAGCGCCCTTTACGAATTCTTTGTTTCGCCCGACAATGCCTTATCTGAATCTCATCATAGTTTAAGCTTCCACTGTTGTGGAACTATGTCCCTTGTTCTACGCTCAATGACCTGTGCTCCATGGGAAGTGCTGGCTCATCTTCCCGAATAGTACAATCTCTGGATGTGCCCAGGAAGAGATCCGCAAAAGGCCACCTCCTTCGAGCTTTTTTCAAATGAGCCTCTTCAACCCCCATATTCTAGACTTTTCCACCGAGCCAATGCCATTTCCTCTCAATGCGGTTAATTGTGCTCTTGCAACCGTCTAAGCCAGACCATGGGCTACAGTGAAGCTATGGCGCGGAGGTGCCTGATACGCGATGAAGAAGCGTGAAGTTGAATTTTGGCTGGAAGGTGAATCACGACAAAATGTAAACCAGTTTGCTTCGAGAAAAAAATTTCACACCGAAACCGACCTTGAAAATTACGCTGGTGTGCTTATTTTTTTTACGGTTATAGGTTAAACTTCATTTAGGCGGGGGCCTTTTTTGGCGACCATTGGCGTCACTGGCGTCACTGGCGCTCGGCTGCGAACATTTTTTCTATTTTTGGCCGCGTCACTCAGCCCTCCCCAGTGACTCCTTCGTCAAAAGCGTGTTCAGGCTCTGGTCATGGACCTGACCAGAACATAATATAAAGAAACACGAATTTCCTCCGGCGAAGGCACCTCAGCGGAAAGTTTGAACCTGCTACTTTTCATCCATAGCCCCATTCTCCACAAAAACATCCAACCATGCTATTCTTCCTAGCGTTGATTGCAAATTTCGCAGCCATTTTGGCAGCCACCTCTGCGCTGTGCAACCCGTTGTCGTCGTCTTGTTCGCCCGACAAGGCCTTGGGAACGGGTCTTGTTGAGCTGTTTACATCGGAAAGCGACCAATTTAGCGTTGTGGCCGTGCCCTCGGGCGTATCGTACACAGACGACGGGTTGGAGTTGACCTTGAAAAAGAAAGGCGACAACCCTGGCATCAAGTCGAACTTCTACATCATGTTTGGACGTGTGGAGGTGATCATGAAGGCAGCGCCCGGCAGAGGCATTGTGTCTTCGTTCTTTATGATGTCGGACGATTTGGACGAAATCGACATTGAGTTGTTGGGCGCCGACGACACTCAGTTCCAGTCGAACTACTTCTCCAAGGGCAACACCACCACATATGACAGAGGCGAGTACCACTCTACACCAGGTTCTCCTCAGGACAATTTCTTCAACTACACCATTGTGTGGACAGAAAACGAGTGTGTGTGGTATTTGGAAGGCACCCCAGTAAGAACCCTCTCGAGCGACAACAGCCAGGGTTACCCTCAAACACCCATGTACATCAAAGCAGGCATTTGGGCAGGCGGTGACGACACCAACGAGCCTGGAACCATTGAGTGGGCAGGCGGGTCGACTGATTACAGCCAGGCGCCCTTCACGATGCACATCAAGAAGTTGGTGGTGGATGACTACTCCACTGGCGATAAGTATGAGTATGGCGACAAGTCTGGAAGCTGGAAGTCGATCAAGGCGGAAAATGGAGAAGTGAACGGGAGAAGCGGGTCCTCCTCCACTAACAAGCAAGGCGACGCAAACAAGTCGAAGTCCAGTTCTTCCAGTTCTTCCAGTTCCTCCAGTTCCTCCAGTTCCTCCAGTTCTTCCAGTTCCTCTAGCTCAAGCTCTTCAGCTGTCTCTTCGAAGAATTCTCCTACGTCTTCGGCTGCCTCATCTACCAGCACGGTTTCTGCTTCCTCTGCCAATGCCGTTGCAGCTTCCACTCACAAAGCTTCGTCGACATCTGGTGATTCCGTGTCTACGAGGCTGCCCTCCACATTGAACACTGTGTTAGCTGCTTCTTCTGGCTCTGGCTCTGGCGGCAGCGATGCCTCATCTACTACAGAAGCTTCTTCCGCTTCTTCCTCGGGTGCTTCGGTGGCCACTGTCTCTTCTGGGGACTTGGCTGCGTCTACTTTCGTTTCTGGTGTGCTTGTGTTTGTCGCTATGGCATTAAACTTTTAGAGGCCGTATATAGAATAATATCAAATTAAGCTGGGTTCGCTGTAAAATGCCTGCTGCTGCTGCTGCTGCTGCTGCTGTTGTTGTTGTTGTTGTTGTAATTGTTGTTGCTGCTGCTGCTGTTGTTGTAATTGTTGTAATTGTTGTTGTAATTGTTGTAATTGTTGTTGTTGTTGTTGTTGTTGTTGTTGTTGTTGTTGTTGTTGCTGCTGCTGCTGTTGCTGTTGAAATTGCTGCTGAAAAAATGTATTCTGAACACTCTGCGGCTGATGCTGTAGATGTGGTTGGCCGTATTGCTGAGTTTGTCCCGAGAATCCTTGTTGACCAGTAGCTTGCAGTATCAAGTTCGCCTGGGCATTCTGAACATAGGCGTTTTTCACTTGCTCACGCTGTGTTTCAGGAAATGCTGGGATCGTGGGCAAGTTCTCCAACCCGCCAGCGGTCGGTTGTTTTTGTAACGCTTGCGTCCGATTGTTCTTCTCTGCCTGATCGAATACATTTGTTGTGGTTTGTGATACCTTGAAAGGGTTGCTTCCCGTGGCCGTCACCGAGACTCGTTTGTCTCTATCCTGCGAAAACGAGTATGGTGTAGTCTGCGGATTGGCGAACCTTGTATTGCCAAATGGGTTGGTAGAATTGACCGCCACAGGCTGACCAGTAGGGTTACTGACCAACTCTGAGAACGGGTTCCTGTTATTAGCTTGTACAGCCTGTTGGACGTGGTTTTGCTGTCCCGTTGGTGCAGCTTGGAATTGCTGAGGCTGGAACTGCTGAGTCTGTTGAACTTGTGGTAAGTTATGCTGCGGGAAAGTCTGTGTTTGTTGCTGTTGCAACTGGTTTTGCGCCGGTTGTGCTTGGTGGAACAGACCATTGTAGTTGGCTGTGTTGTTTTGCATGAAGGGATTAGAGCCGGTGGCTTGTGGTTGGGCACCGTAACCACCAAAACCGACTCCAGTAAAAGTTGGATTGATTTGCGTGGTTTGTTGAGGAATGAAGGTGTACTGCGAGGGGCTGGCCACACTTTGAGCCCATGGATTAAAAGTTGATTGCTGCACCAAAAGAGTGCCCGACCTCTGCAAGCCAACGTCGTGTTGAAGTGGCTGAAATTGGCCGTTATTTGGCACCGGAGCCCCAGGAGCGAAAACTTGGTTCTGAGCGGGTTCTTGCTGCTGCTGCTGCTGTTGCTGCTGCAGAGCCTGTGAAGCCTGGCCTCGCACCTGGCTTTGGAGATCTCTATTAGTTCCCTCGCCGGAGCCCTTAGGCTTATCCTTCTGGTTCTTTTCCAAGATGTAACGGCGCCTGTTCTCCTCGAAATTAGGATCGTTGAGATACTCCTCCAAAGACGAGGTCAATGCTGTGGGCGCATGCTTTATTGTAGGGACATGCAACTCCGTGGCGTATTCAAGGTGCTTGGCAACCCGCAAGTAGTCAATAACGTACTTAGTCTGATCCACAAACTTCACGTACACCTTTAAAGCTCTCTCTGCGTCAAAGCGGGACATCTCGAAGTAGTGCTCCAAAAGGTTGATGACTCCCTCGTTGAGTTCCTGGAACAACGCCAAAAGGTCGTTCACCAACAGTCGGAAAGCCGTCAAGACAATGTCGTTCTTTATTTCGTTTTCCATGAAGCTGTTCTTCAAAAGCGCATCGATCTGCTTCTGCAAGCCTTCCAGCTCCCGTATCAAGCCCTTTTCCACCGGCAACGTTCTCAACCGCCCACCTTGCTGGTCTGTCAGGTTTTTGACTCTCTCGTCCCTCACGTAATCGACGTGAGTCTCACCAAACAGCTTCACTCGCGTGTGCAAATACCGTGAGTAGCGCATGATAAACCTGACGTCGCTGTTTCCCTGGATCCTGGCGATATTAGAGTGGCTCAAGTTTAGCATCCCTGGAGCTTGTGTCGAAAGGTAATCCAACGTCACGTCTCCATCGCCTTCTCTGATCATTATATGGATCACAATAAGCGCCTTGTATACCACCAGCCACGAGCTGTCCTGAAGCCTTGTTCTCAATGTTCTCATGATGGTGTTGAAGTTCTCCAGCGACACCAGATGATTCATGGACGTGGCCATGAGAATAGGCTCGATGTACTTTGGCTTGGGCGCCGCCACCTTGACTTTCGTGGCGCCCTTAACGATCTTTTCGTATGTGGTCATGGAGCGTGGAGGCGAAGAATCAGAAGTGAAAAATGAAGCCTGTTGAGGTTCAAGATTATAGAAACTTGTTTATTCGGAGAGTGCGGGAAATGCAGTCCCGGGTAAAGAGTGGAACTGACGAGGCGTTGAGATTGGACAGCGGGCATGGAGAAATTGGGGCTAAAGAGGAATTACTTGAGTTGATTTAGAGGAATTGAGGCCTTGGTCATAGTTATTTTGTTGTTGGAAGGTTTGCGTGTGTGGATTTGCAGCTGGTGCCCGTGGTAGTCGTTTGGGTGCAAATGTCTCAGATAGATGTGGGGCGGAGCAACCAAAGTTAGTTCTTCAGGTGATTTGAAGATGAGACTACGAGGGGCTGAGAACCTTTGTGATAACTGGGGCTGAAGGGGAAGAGCTGCTTTTTGCTTGTGTTTATTTTTTGTAAAGAAAAATTTTCTAAGGGGATTGGCGGTAGGGATCCACCTTATTCGCAACCGTGGACAAGGACACTGTATAGGAGAAGGAAGGGTGTTATACAAGAAGGTTACTTCATCTGAAGTGGGATCGGATCAAACTATGCAATGGGTTGAAGTGGAACGAGATCCAGTGGAAATCAAAACGCTATAGTCATGCCAGACAATTTATCCGCCAACATGTTGTATACTAACACCACAATGAATTTGGCACCCTCAAGCAGTACAGGACTTCTGTAAAGATTCCCGATTTCTTTTGGTAGCTTTCAGTACACCATAGTTTCAGAATTTGACGACACACATTCGAAGTTCGGCAATGCACTATTTACCGTAGTTCGCTCAACTACAAACATGTAATCGATATATGTATAAGCTCACTACAAGCCCTCTGATCAGATTATGCCAACACCAAAAGAATATTCACCAGTAAATTTGAAGTGCAACTCGGCTTTCTGCCAAGCATCCTCGGTCTATACTATTTACACGCTTGTATCTTATTTATCCTTCATGCCGCCTCTCTTCTCCAAAAAGTCCTTTGCCTCGTTCACTTTCGTGGCCAAAAAGGCCGACCCACCTTTATCCGGGTGGTTTGCCATCATCAACTTCCTATGCTGCTCCTTCAACCTGGCTTTTGACAAGTTTGTCTCTTTCAAGTTCAAGATCTGGAGGGCCTCCTTCGCCGTCATCTTTGGGCCAAACGAGCCCTTGATAAATGCTTTCCCGTGTAGTCCCGGTTGGTTCAGTTTGAACATGCCTGCGGCCACGTAAGCCAACCCGAAAGCTCCAAGTCCCGTGAGCCATGGGTGGTCGCCCATCCAGTCACATGTCCTGTCGAAGTACCACTCAACCGAACCTTCGGGAGCTTTCTTTTTTTGTAACTGGCCCGTGTATGTGGGCTGCTGATACACCTGCTGGGGGTGCTGCAGGTCTGCTGGGGGTTGTAGGGCAGAGTTCATGTGGATATGGGGGGATCAAAGTTGGAGGTGGTGATTTGAAAATCTTCGCCTTTCGCTAATGGTAGTGGTGAAGGCACGTGACTACGGCTGATAAGCTCAACTTTTTCAAGATTGGGCCACTAATTTGGAAATGTAAGAGTAGAAGACTATTATTCAAGGTAATATAGATGGAGTAGAATAGAAGCTCTTCTGAAGTTGGGTTATGGTGTTTCGCTAGGGTCTGGCTTGGACGTATGCTCACACATCAAAGTCGGGCGCACTCAACTTTCTGAACATTCAACCACTTGGGCCAGTACATAAAAAAAAAAATTAAACAAGATCTGTAGAGAACTAGCAGGGGAACCAATGTCTATTATAATTGTCAGGTCAAATTTGGGAGAAACATTGGGGGAACATATGCTTTGGCCTGCATACAACTTGGAGATAACCATAGTACTTTTTTTTTGAATCGCATCTCATCTCTTACAAATCTGCAGCATAAGCCCAAGGGCACTTTTCAAATACATTTAGCATTTTATCACAATGAGAATCTACTCGTGCCATTTCTGCTCGTCCCCGGTGTATCCCAGTAAAGGGATCATGTTCGTAAGAAACGATGCCAAAGAATTTAGGTTCTGCAGAGCCAAGTGCCACAAGGCATTCAAGCAGAGGAGAAACCCTAGAAAGTTGAGATGGACCAAAGCCTTCAGAAAAGCCGCTGGCAAGGAATTGGTTGTGGACTCAACGTTGACGTTCGCTGCTAGAAGAAACGTCCCTGTCAGGTATAACCGTGAATTGGTGGCCACGACGTTGAAGGCGATGTCGAGAATCGAAGAGATCAGACAGAAGAGAGAGCGTGCGTTCTACAAGAACAGAATGAGAGGCAACAAGGAGAGGCAGTTGGCTCTCGACAAGAAGTTGGTGGAGCAGAACCCAGAGTTGTTGAGAATGAGAGAAGTGGAATTGAAGAGAAAGGCAGAGAAGAAGGCGCTCAAGGAAAGTGCCGCCGAGGAGGTGGAGGACGAAGACGAGGACATGATGGATGTGGAGTCCGAGATGGAGTCGGAGTCGGAGTCGGAGTCGGAGGCCGAGACTCAGAAACAGAAGGTTGTGTTGAAGGCCAAGAGGAAGGCGAGAGCCTAAACGCACGGGCACTGGCAAGAGTATGCGCTAAAGCGCTGGTTCAAGCATTTCTCTATTCCTCGGGAGGGCATTTTGGCTCACATAGTTTTCTTCATATCGTCATTCAAGGTTCTATAGACAAGGCATCCAGATTTACCGTTGCCCCTGCTGAATTCCAACGGGACCATCTAACGGCCAACTTTCAAGCATTGCTGCGTGGGTCATCATATATACATTTCGGGCTTTCCAGGCTCCGAGTTAAGGAAAATAATGCAAAAGTACAGGGATTCAAGGTTGTAGGCTTATCTTCTGGCTGACTGTAGAGCAGGCCAAAATGGCTTCTGATAGTAGTTGCATAAATGGCAATCTGTATCACTAGCAGCCTCTTCCTCATCGTCTTGGATCTTGGGAAGCTGTTTTTGGCGTCTCAGAGCTTCCATGAGGGAATTGACTGTATGGATGTGTACTTCCGTGTGAATCTGATGCTGCTGGAGTTTCTTCGTGGGAGAAGAGAAGTCAATCTCATCTCGTGACCGTTTTCGAGATACCGCAGTATCTTGTGACGAGGGAGATGACATGAGCATCATTCAGGGATGTGTTTGGGAGAAGAAGTAGTAGTTAAGGTGGATACGCGCCTAACGCGACACTTATAAAAAGATGAGTATGGCAACGATAGATACCATCAAAATCATGAACTCATAAAGGAATCGAAAAATGACTTTTAGCTGCTGATAAAGATTGATTTCTTACTGCTTTCAAATAGGCATGACACTTAGGGCCAGACCTCCAAGCTGTCTTGAGTTCAGACTAGTACTTTCGCATCTAGACTGAAACTCCATGAACGTGCAGTGGGTCTTTACTTTCACGAGATCCTGAATTGTAATTATGTTGATTAATCTATGTTTCAGGTCAAGGGTACTCAGAAATCTGTAACCTTCAACCCACTTCTCATTCCAGTCCATGGTGGGCATAGCGGTAAAAGTTCAATAGAAAGAAGACAAACAGAGTTTAATCAATGAGCTCACATTGAAAAGGATTAGCCAATGCATTTTGTATTAATCTGGGAACTATTTTCTTCTTTCATTTTTTTTTTTCTTTTTCCTTTTAGCCGACTGCTGCCAGATTGATATTCCTGAGCGGGACTCTAGCAATGATTTTGCAGCCAGACGAAGAAAAACTGTGTTCACAAACCACAGCAGGCCCACAAGATTTTGAAAGCTGTGGAAAGCACTACAATCCACCTCAAACATCTTCATCCAATTTCTTCATGGCCATTACTGAGAAACTACTTTCACTGATGCTTTGCTCACTACCACCACACTCCCCATGTGCTGACCATCACTATTGGAGACACAATTGAAGCAAATAAGAGTGAATAGAGTTGAATAGATACAAACAAGAAAGTATCTCTTCAGAATCTGCAAGTTTTATGCTTAAATGTAAACCTGCTTTAAAATCCTTCGCTTTCTGTCTGCTATTCCTTCTTTCCCTCTATACCATACTATATCGCATCGCTACATCAACACTCTCTATCAGGATGGGCACCAAAATTGTGAAACACAACCCAGACACAAAACTTCGAAGCAAAACTGCGCTTGACACGACCTTCCTTGTGAAAGGATCTACTCCGTTTGTTTCTGCTGTCAAGAGAATTGACAGAATGCTTGAAAAATTCGACACCAATGGAACCGGTTATCGAAAGTATCAGCTGGGAGAGTACAAAAAGGTGAGGTTTCTCACCATAAAGGGAATGGGTAAAGCTATAGATACGGTGGTGTCTTTGGGTCTTCACTACAAGCACAAGAAGCAGTACAAAGTGGACGTGAAAACAGGAACCGTGGAGGTGCTAGATGAGCTCAGGAAACCGCTGGAATACTCGACCAAAGAGAGTGATGACGAGGAGTCAGAGTTCAAGAAAAGAAGTGCAAGCTATGTAGATGTGAAAATCTGGCTCAAAAGAAACACATGAGAAGGTGAATGTCAACTACTACTAAACAGTGTATGGCATTGACGTATTGAAGCTATTGACTACGGCGCTTCTTTAGACAGGCTTCTTTGATGTGTAGGAGATCCACAACGTGACGTTCCACTTTCAGAGACTTTTTCGTTTTCCTTCCCGCCAGAGCAAAATCGTTTTTGATGTCCTCGATGTTGTCGCTGGGTGCTACTCCGAAAAGCTTCTCTGCCTGAGCTATTAGCTCAAGGCATTTGTCGTAGTCACGCATGTAATATGCCTTTTCACACGCATGGAGCATGTGGACTCGATCGGTTTTCTTCAGGTTATCAAGGTTATCTAGGATTTGTTGGTCGTAGAGCCAATCTAGAGTATTGATACGGGGTCCCGATTCAAGAAACTGTGCTTTCTGAGCCTGGAATTCTTCTTCAGTCTGCTGCTTACGCTGCTTCTTTTTGGTCACTGTGAGGTTCGCAACGCCATCTGTGGCTTCCTGTGTTGCTTGGTCTGTGGGTGATGGGGTTGAGGCAGAAGTGTCTATGGATTCTGGTTTTGGTGTCGTTGCGGCCATTATTCGAAATATTCCCGGTAGTTTGTATGTGGTCTGCTTAAATGCTTTTAGCATGAATTTGGCCAGGGAACTGGGTAGTCTTGATGAGTGGAAGCGTCATCGCTTTTGAATCTGATTTCGCAGGTGCGATGAGTGTGTACGAATACGGACATCGAAAGGGACATGGGGGATGAACATGGGTGCACTAAACTCAATGAGTGAAGGAAGAAAATACATTTTTTTGGGCACATTTCATTAAGATCCTGTTGATTTGTGCATTTGGGGGCTGGAGATTCAATTGTATGTTTGGGTGACGAGCGTGGAATGGCTGCGAAAATTGTCATTCTCCAACCATTTCACCTGATTCCGTCGAATGAGCCGGTAGAGCACATAGACACTTCGAGAGGATTTTCAAAAAACGGAAGACAAGTTCATAAGGGCTTCGACATTTCTTCATCAACAATTGTGTACGAATGTTCCAGCATTGGCAGAGTACCTCCATCCCTCTCTCTTGGCGACGAAACCAACCTCAGACCACCTTGAATGAGACAGAAATCATATTCGCTGCAAAGAATATCTTTGCAACACAGCTTTCTTCACGAACACGCTTTTGGCGGTGCCTGTTTTCATCCTATGTGGGGCTCCTGCACCCACTATATGGACCATTTATCACCCTAGCAGTTACACATCTCCAGTGCACGTTTCCACACAAACACTTATAGATTTAGCCCTGATATGAGAGAGAGAATGTTTACAATTTACAGGGAACGGCAAACGACGCGTCCCTTCTTAGTCCGGTTTTTGTGGATCACTCTCTTAGGGGCCATTTTGCTCTCCAGCTCAGTGGCATTGACTATTTTCGTGAAGACAAAGGAGTCTAAAGCAACAGAAAACCTTTTCTTGGACTATGGAAACACTAATAAAGAATCCACGAAACTTCAAGACTGTTTGGGCATCTTTCTAGACCGCATACAAGAGAAGTCGTGTTTAGAGGAATCAGTATTCAGCATCAAGGACCTCCAACATGTTCAAGAAACGTACATATCCTCCTTAAGAAAGGTCCCTTTGAGCTGGTATCATGCTCTGCTTGACCCCATTCCTGATACTTTGTGCCAAAAAACAGAAGTTCGTGACCTTACTAAGCTTGTCATAGCGACAAAGGCGGAATTGCAAAACGCCTTACAATTCGTTGAAATCCATATTGCATCAACCCAAAACAATATACGATCAAGCATGTCAGGTCCTGTTTTCGCCACTTCCCTGGTGGTTGCAAATTGCAACCTTATGGTGGTTACCAGGTACGCTAAAAAGACAGCCGAAGAATTACAGACTTTAGTCGAGAAGGGAGATCTAAGTAGCGCCAAAACATTGTTTTGGGAGATCTTCGAAGCTGTTTCAGTGATAAAATTTTTGGGAAAGTTGGCCCAACTGGATTAGACCTGTTTTTATCAGCGGTGCATTTCCGCACAGGAAAATGCCCATATCCACAGTGGTAATTAAAGTGTCTCACTGAAATTGAGTCACATTGCTTTTTCCACATACCACCGGCCATGACCAAGAAAGCACTTTCCACGAAGAAAATCAGTACCAAGGAAGAAGCTTTGAAGCTCTTAAATCATTATGACCATTTCCTCTTTGATTGCGACGGCGTGATCTGGCTTGGGCCGGACATTATCCCCGGGGCAGCCGAGCTCATTGAGCATTTGACCAAAATGAACAAATCGTACGCTTTTGTTACCAACAACTCTTCTGTTTCCAGAGAGAATTACATGAAAAAGTTTGAGAAGCTTGGAATTTCAAACGTAGCGAAGAACTTGATCTTCCCCTCGTGCTATGCTGCTGCTCTCATTCTCAAAAGAGACTTGAAAATTCCCGAGGGTTCCAAAGTATGGGTGCTTGGTGACGAGGGAATCGAAACGGAGCTCAAGGAGGCAGGATATGTGCCTGTAGGAGGTAACGATCCAGCCTTGGACGACGCGTGGCTGCCAGATCATCCTTTGCTTCAAGTGGACGAGGACGTGAAGGCAGTGGTTGTGGGATCCACGAAGAAGTTCAACTACATGCGTGTATCTACAACGTTGCAGTACCTCTTGCACAAGAACCGGTCTATTCCGTTCATCGGCACAAACATCGATAGAACGTACCCTGGGCCCAACGGCACCACGTTGCCTGCTGGAGGGTCGGTTGTCTTTTATATGAAGTTCACCGCTGATAGAGACTTCATTGATGTTGGCAAGCCCAGCTTGAGACTCCTTGATTCAATCCTCAAGAACTGTCTGTTTGACCGCTGCAAAACTTTGATGGTGGGAGACACTTTGTACACGGATGTAAAATTTGGCAATGACGGAAAACTTGGTGGAGAAGCCGGCTCTTCGTTGCTCGTGCTCAGTGGAGGCACATCTCAGGAGGAGGTTGACCAGTTGGATGGAGAAGACCCCTCGACGGTGCCGCTGTACTACATTGAGTCTGTGGGACATCTTGTGGACCTTCTCAGAGGCTAGAGACACTAAAACATATGCACAACGACAAGCGCATAGAAGGACGCCGCCGTGAATGCCTTGGCTGTTTTACTTTCGGGAAACACGAAGCTGGCGAACAAACTGAACCCAAACGCAGTCAACAAAAGTGCAACTGCCTTTTGCCTAAATGTCGAAACATCCTTGCGGGTCACAGAGCGTTTTGGTCGGGTGGTTCTCTTGTGGTGGTGAGGCCCGCTCGAAAGCAAATTGGGCGTGCTGATGACGATTCTTTGGTCTTTCAAGGTTGATGAAGAGATGCTGCTTTCCACGGCGAAGCTATCTCCCCCGAAGTGACGAGCGTCGCCAAGCGCCTCTTCTTGATTGAAGGGAACTGGTTTTGTCTTCTTTGAGACGATTTTATTCCATCGCTTGGTGAGAAATATCGGCGGATGGAAACCTGGAACCTTAAGCTTTAGGTTCTTGAGAGGAAGGTTTGCCATATTTGAAGTGATGAAATGGGTGCAAAAAGTCAGAGAGCGCGAAGTGAAGTGTGAGGTAGCTTAGAATGAGGCGCCAGATAGACATGAGATCCGTGCTTTTAGAAGATTATATTGTTAGAGTTGAATTTCATTAGAAATAGGGTCTACTTTGCTATTGATTTTTATGATTAAAATAGAATGATATCATCGTTTTTATCATGTTCATCTGGCTCTACACTTGTCTGGTAGGAACTGAAGGCTCTGCCTCATGCCTCCTTGCAAACCTTGAACAGCGTCGTGCCATTCGCCCAAACTATCAAAATTCAATTGTCTAACAATACAAATTCACCTACTCAAATCAGTGAAACCCTCTGCAGGTGACGTTCCTGCTCGACAATTGCCCTTCATTTTCACTCCCAGAATACATCCTGGCTGCGAAAAGCGGTTCCCATACTTTGTAATTGAAGGATCCAACACAGACAGGAGGCGGCATACTTCAAATAAAATAAAGTGAGAGCAACTCAGCTGAAATTTCTTTCTGACACTCCAAACACCAATCTCCATTCTGGTTCTCCATCTGCGACACCTGGTGGTGGCACCAGTGATACTATTCTGCAATGTCCCGGTTTAAATATTTAACAACAATTAAATGTAAACTACCAACCCACAACTCTAATATTAACATTATTTCTATTAACCACGTTCATCCATCTTTAAACTCCTTTGTTGTACTTCTCTGATCTCAGATCCTCTCGGCTCGGTTCCTTTACATAATCTATATGGGCCCTGAGCATATCGGCTCTGATTACCAACCACTTCCTTCTCCATGCTTAACTTCACTGGCACAACAAAAAAGAGAACGGTCAACTTGGGCGAAAGGCGTGCTGTGCCTCGAGGGAAGAACTTCCTCGAGCAGACAAAATTACAGAGACAGCAGAGGGACGAGCAGCGTGCTCGAGAACGCAGTGCTACTTTAATTCAGCGATACGTGCGTAGATGGTTGGAGTTGCACGCTGTCCTGGAGGCGCTAGTGGAGGGTTGGAAAAGTGATGGCGATTGGAACAAATACGCCTTTCAGCTTGAGCTCTTTTCCAGGTACTGCTCGAAGTCTGGTGATTTGGAGAGTGTTGTTCGGTGGTTTGTGGAGGGTCAGAATGGACAGCTTTCACAAAGAGCAGCGTTGGCTGTGTACAAGCTGATCAACAGGCTACTAGGGAAGTCTTCCACTGGAGCTGCTCTCAGCGAATGCCTATATGCTTTGCTAAGGCAATATGGGGCACCGGCAGAACCGCATAGCGCGTTCAGCGGGATCATTCTGAAACTACAGGCGGTGGACAGTGACTTGGCGACGAAATGTATCTTCATGATCAACTCTGCAGATCCTGAGGGCCAATTTCTCGTTTTTCTTGCGTCGTATCGTCCCGAGGGACCCGATCTGGATCTTGCACAAGTATGTGCCTCGGCGATTCACTCTAGCGATCAACGCAAAATCATGTCGCTTTCGAATGAGCAAAAGGTCTCGCTTCTCGTAAACACATTGACTCTTCAGGGAAATCAAGTGGCGCTGCTGAGTGCATACCTTGTTCACGCAAAGATTCTATCCACAATGTCTACGATTACCTTGTCCACAGAACTTCCTGATGAGGATGAGGAAGAAAGCCATCAAAAGTGCACCTTTGTCTCTCAAAAGGATATGGACACTGTACTTAGACTCTTTACTTCCCAGTATGTTTCTATAGTGATGAATCTGTTGGTTAGTATGCATGTGGGCGCTGACGGCGCCAGTATGGCGTTACAAACAATTGCTACCATGATGCACCTAATTCAGCCACCAACAAAACTCTGCATGCTCATCACAATTACACCAGGCTCACATACCAGGTTCTTTCAAGAGCTAAAGAGCAGCCCTATCTTCGATTTTTTCGTCTCTGCTGAAGCCTCGAGAGACTACCTACTGGCTGATTACATTGAGCTGAACCGCCAGTTACTAGATAACAGTGTTTTTTGGAATATGCTTTACACTTTTCAGGAGATCATGTCGTATTGGTTGTTTGTAAGCAACGATACTGAAAGCTTCAACGAAGATAAGATATCTCGAGATGATGCTAGTCAGCTTGCAACTTTCTTGAAGGTCTTATCCCTTACACTCATCTTTAACACCAACAGGCTAGAGCAAGCGAAGATCTTCGGTGATCACAACAAATTGAAGTCGTCTTCCTTGGCATTGCTCAATCTGTTGTACTTCAAGAACTTGAGGATCAAGTTCCTTCTGAAATCTTTCTGGAAGCTCAAGCACCTCAACTTCGACATTGATAGCATGATTGCGCTTGTGTTGGACGATCAAACGTTTACATCTCACGACAACGACGATAACGATTCAGATCATGCAGCAGTTGGTCATGTGAAGTCCAAGCGGACAAACGATGCAATTGCAAAGCTTGAAGTCTTAGATAAGGCATCATATTTCGTGGACTTCAAGGACCGTGTCAAAGTATTCCAAAGCTTGATAGAAGAAAATCGTCAGTCGGAGAATCCGTACAGCTTCTTCATGGATAATCCTCCGCTGCGCTTTGAAGCAGACATCTCAAGAAATGCTGTCCTTGAGGATGCTTTCAAGAATTTCTTTCCTTTAGGACACAAGTTCAAAGAGAAAATTTCCGTCACTTTTCATAGTGAGCATGGCCCTGAAGCCGGAATCGATGGGGGTGGCATCACTAAAGAACTTTTGACGTCTGTTGCTATGGAAGGCTTCAATCCACATCTGAAACATGCATTATTCAAGGAAACTCCGTCACATAATGAGTTGTATCCAAATGATGATATATACATGAGCGTTCATCAGCGGATCGACTTGAAGAGGCAGCAGGAGAGACTTCTATATATTCAGTTTCTCGGCATGGTAATCGGTAAATGCTTTTACGAGAACGTCTTGGTGGACATCGAGTTTGCTCCGTTCTTTCTTACTAAATGGACTAGTGCTCACAGTGCATCCCGGAGTTCAGTGAACGACCTTCAGTACTTGGATGTTGATTTGTACAGCAACCTCATGAAGTTGCTAGAGATGAACGACAAGGAGATCAGAGCTCTCGATTTAAATTTTACCATCAACGAAGTGGTCGATGGCAAAGTTGTGAAGTTTGATCTCCAGCCACCTCATGGAGAGTCTGTGAGTGTCACTTCGACCAATCGACTCAATTACATCCACGAGGTTGCCAACTTCAAGTTGAACCAATGTCTCTATTTGCCTTCGAGACATTTTCTTGAAGGCTTGCACAAGATCATCGACCGAAAATGGCTCAATATGTTTGATCCTTTCGAATTGCAGAAATTGATTAGCGGAGGTGAGAGCAATGTGAATATCGAAGATTGGAAGAACAATGTGAGCTATGGTGGATACTTTGACGATGATATCACCATCAGGTTGTTCTGGGAAGTTGTTGAAGAGATGAGCCCCAAAGAGCGGTGCCGACTTATCAAATTTGTCACTTCGGTCTCTAAAGCACCCCTTCTTGGTTTTGGATCTCTCACGCCAAAGTTTGGTATTCGCAACAGCGGCAAGTACCCAGACAGATTGCCCACGGCGTCGACATGCGTAAACCTTCTCAAGCTTCCCGATTACCAAGACAAAGAGCTCATTCGACAAAAGCTTCTCTACGCCATCAACGTCGATTCCGGTTTTGATTTGTCCTAAGTCAGGCAGGCCCTTTTTTATAGACTATATAAACCTTAGGCTTATCAATCTAGATACTGCACGCCCTGCAGGGGACATGCACCGAAACCAGTATATAGTGGTTTGCCGAAGATTTCCAACGTTTTGTTGATATCGGGTGAAGATGTTCCGACCCGTACTAAGAGCAGCTCGAGTGTCTCCTCGTCTCTCCAGGCAGTTCCAGCTCAGTGCGCCTAGAAGAATCATCAATCCATTGTTGCCCTTCGATGTCTTGGAGGAATTGCAAGACGATGAGAGTGATGAGAACAAAGATCTTAAGAAGGACAAGAAGCGACTCATCCAGCAGAAGAAAAAAATTGTGAAGAAGTACAACGACGAAAAGCAGAAGAATGACGACAAGGGCAATGGAGCGCCTTCAACCGTAACCAAAGACATCACCACCGAGGTGCAGGGACTAGGATGGACAGAAAGCGTCAATGCTGGAGGAGCTGGTGGAGGCGGAAGTGGAGGTGGCGGAAGTGGAGGTGGAAATGGACCGCCAAATAAAAACGAAGACGAAGAGCACAAGCGTAGAAAGGAAGAGGAAGAACGTAAACGGGAGGAAGAGGCATTGGAAGAAGAAGGAGAGAACTTAGAGGAAGAGGAGGGGCCACAATCAAAGTTCAAGGAGACCTTGGAGAAGCTTGGGCGGTTTCTTTTCAAATGTTTAGAAACAATTGGCATCACATTGAGCTCTGTTGGCATTCTAGGACTCTCTGGCTACTTGTACCACCAATTCTACAACCGACACGTTTTGGAGAAAATGAGCGAGGCTTTCCAAAGCGGCGACCCAGCGTATCAATTGGCTGTTCACAAAAAGACCAACAAGCGCCCGGAGGCGGAGGAAGATGACAACACTGAGGACGACTTGTCTGCCTTCTGGGTTGATCGGCCCCAGCAGCGGTTGCTAGATGACATCATGTCAGGGAAGGTCAAGGGGAGATATTTTCTTGTAGTTGGCGAGAAGGGCACGGGCAAGACGACGTTGATCATGGAGGCCATGAAAAAGATCGACGGGCGGAACGTTGCCATTTTCGATGCCCACGCAGACCCGGAGATTTTCCGGATTCGGTTGGGGAGAGCGTTGAATTTCGCCTATTCTGAAGACTACATTGGTTCCTTGTTTAGCATGAGAGGACCTCGTGACACCACTGCCCTTTTGGATATTGAGAGAGCCTTTAATAAGTTGGAAACACTTGCAATCGAAAGGAGAATGCTGGGCAAGAGTGATAAGCCGTTGATTATGGTGATCAATAATCTGCACTTGATCAAGGAAAACGAAGAGGGGATTAAATTATTGGAGCTTCTCCAGCAGAAAGCAGAGGGGCTTAGTGGGAGTGAATTGGTGACCATGGTGTTTAATTCAGACGATTACTGGGTATACGAGAAGCTCAAGCGATTGGGCACAAGACTCGAGCTTGTCCATGTACGAGATTTCAATCGTCACGAAACAGTCAAGGTGCTCCAATTTATTCGTGGCAAGTTCTGGCCCCTGACGAAGTACCCTGAACTCAAGCTCGATCCGAAACTCTGCCATAAAGTGTATGATTTGATTGGTGGGCGTCCTCAGCACATCAGTCAAGTTGCCAGGCACAAGGATGTGATTGAGGCATGCAATGAGATAATCGACCGGGAAAAGACGTGGTTCCTTAATCAGTGCGGTCTTTTGGGAGAGGACATGGACGACGATGTCATGGAGTTTGGCAAGTTTGCAACGAGTGCAATGCTCCTCATGCGGGCTTTTGTGGAGATGGACCGTCAGCGAATGAACACGCTTATCCAGTCGAAAGCAAGTGATGAGGATGTAGTGTTAGAGCATCATGAAAACCACCATCTACCTGAACTTCCCCTCTGGAGAGCACGGCAAATCATGACCCGGCCAGATTACATCCAGCTGTATGACAACCTCAACATTTTCACGGTTGACTCTGATTCACGAGTTCGGGCCGACTCAGTGCCCATGATGCGAGCGTTCCATGAAATAGCATCGCAGCCTCACTTTGACGAGCTTCTACAAAACACTGCCGAGAGAGTTGCAGCCATTGAGTCTCTTGGGCGGACGCGAGAATTGGTGATGAAGGATTTGGTTCATGGCAACCGGTACGAGATAACCAAGAAAGGCGAGAGTTTTGGCGTCACCATGGACGAAAAGAAGAACGATGAGGAGGAATGTGAAGACCAAATGCTTATGGAAGAAGTGAGCAAGAGCGAACATCGCAAGAAGTGGTGGGAGCGACGCATGGGCTCGTTTGACGAGCTGTACATGCCCCGGGAGCCCGACGCTGGGGATAGTAGACAGGCATAAGAAAAGAAGAAAAGTGCAGCCTAGTGAATAAAGTCACAATATGGTGACAATGGCAGTGGCTGAGAAACAAAGAACTGCTAGGTTTGGTAGCGCAAAGATTGAGGATCGTCAGATGCAACTTAAAGCGAATGTTGATTGCCTATGGGGTAAAGGGAGAGATTGAAGAATTTGATTAAGAATAGGCTCTTGATTTACAAAAGAAAACATTGTTCAATTCCTGAAGAAGCTACTTGTCTCGGCAAGAGATTGTTCTAAGGACTCACACGCAAAAAAAAAGCATTCCCACGTCAAGTGTTTACAGGCAGGGCATACACCGGCACATTTTCGCTTCCTTAGCGCACAAATCGCTCGGAACATTTCTCGGGTGATTTCAGGTTGCAGCGCTGGCGCCGGTGCCGCTACTCCATGGGGCGGTCTGTGGTGTGTCGCTCAATAAGCGACTTGCTTCTGGGCCTAGGAGATAACGTGAAACGGTCGTGTTTTTGTGGCATTTGCGAAGAAAAAGGGAACAAAAAAAAGGCATGGCAAGGATGATGAGCGGCGACAGACACCGTGCCGTATACTATTCAGGATGGCTTTATGCCTGGCTTTGTTTTGCTGTTTAGCGCAACTTAGCCATTCATACAACATTTATTCCAAGAACACCTAAACCTTAAGAGACTCCAGAGACGTGCCAAGGCAGTGCTTGCATGCGCGCGCAGAGAAGGGGCCACAAGAAGGTTAACCAGAAGACGTAGTCGGCGAAATCGAGGACAGAGAAGAAGCACATTAAATAGAAGAAACTCTACTGACGGAGCCAGCTTTTTGTTTTTTTGCAACCTCGTCTCGATTATTGAGGATGTGTCAACAGTGCATGGAGAGTGCGTCAATTACGAGGGCGGCTGCAGGCAGTGCTTGAAGACACAAGGATGATGATGAGATTAAATCCGAGAAATATTGGGCGGCGTCTAAAAACAAGGGGCTTTTTGCAGTATCCTCATAAGTCTGTGCAAGAGCAGTCCCTATAGCGGTATTTATTCTCTGCCCTCTATTCATCTTAGAATCGCATTCCCCTTGGGGGCAGGAAGAAAGAATTACCAAACCACAAAGACGAGGATTTACGACGGCAACGTTCCATCAGTGGCCCGGGCAATGTCGGCATGCAACTTTAAGAGAAGAGGAGGAGTGGTCTGTATAGGATTCTCACACGCAACAAAGCGGTCGATTGAGCAACCCGGTGAAGTGATCATGTTTTAGGGACAACGCAACCGCGGAAATTTCGTGGAAAGTTCACCAGTATCGAAGTGACTGCTTCGTTAAATCTAGGGCGGCCCCCAGGCATGTTTTCTTCCACACCTTTGTTGTTGGCTCAGCCATCGCTAACACTTGCTGCACGCTGCATCTTGTGCGCTTCCTAGGCACCGTATTCCGACAAAGTGCCGTAAAAACAGGTCACCCCAGACAGCCACTAACGAGGAGATTTTCCGCAGAAACTTACAACACCAGCCAATCACAGCGTTCCCAGGGCTTTGTCGACTCCCACTCCGTGAACGTCGCTGCCATGCCTCGTATTTCGCTTCGTCGTTTGGTGACCCCCACTCGTATATGCTGCGCGCGCCTGCACACAGCTGCCGTTTCCTGGGCATCCTACAGGCCTTGTAATGGACCTGATAGTGTTTTTCCGCCATCTGCGAAAAACCGGCACAACGTGAGCCTTTACCCATACGACTCTTTTTCTTCCTGAGGTTTTGTTGAAGCTGGCCTATAAGAAAATAGCCCACGCCGAGAAATCCACCTACTCCACACTGCAAATCTAGCAAAAACAGCCTCCCCAGGTGAGCACCTCCAAAAAGTCCCAAATTTCAACCACCTTTGTCCCGGAACAGAGTTGCCGATCTCCACAGCCATGGATGTGTTCAACCTGGCGTTGCGAAACCCGTTGCCTCCAGCACGAAAAGAGGCCGATAAGAGCCCCAAAACACGGAAAAGGGAAAACGGGAGCGAAATCCCCAAGTCGACCCCTTCCAACGGCTCGTCTCCAGGAAACAGCAACAGTGAAAACGGCAGCACCTCCAGTCAAACCAACCAGAGCAACGCTGGCGAAACGTCCCACTCTGACGAGGAAGACCCCTACCGCAAGCGCAAGACGTCCAGAAGAAAACACAGAAACTCCCACTTGGGATGTGGCACTTGCAAGAAGAGAAGAATCAAGTGTGACGAGAACCTCCCGCAGTGCTTCAACTGCGTCAAGGGGAAGTTGCACTGTGCTTATTTGAACTTGGATGCGCCCGCAAGAAACGCTCTTCGATTGGCTCAGTACAACCAGAACTTGCGCCAGGATAACGTCAAGGACAAGAAGGACGAGAACGGTAGCAATGGCAACACCAACAATAACACGAGCAACAACAACAACAATAATAACAAAAACTCAAAAGAACCCATCACCCATATTCTCCTGGGCCACCTCCCGCATCACCCAGTGGCCGCCGTTGCTGGAGCACCGCCAGTCGAACACGTCCAAGCATACATGCCCTACCAGATCGTGACTCAGCCGTCGCTGGACCCTCAGGCGCCGCCAACTGCCGTTCCTGTTCCTCACCAAGCGCCGCCTGGAACAACGGCCACAATCTTGCAGTCTCCATACGGTCCGCTCTTGTCGTTTCAACCTGTGGGTGCTGTGGCCTACTCGCCAGTGCCGGTGCAAATTATGGCCCCACAGGTTCCGGTGATGTATGAGGATCCTTCTCTTATGCCACCGATGCAAGCGGCTCCTCATCCACCACCGCCACCTCCTCCTCCTCCTGCTGCTGCTCCACCTGCTCCAGCAACTACGTCTCCACTCAATCCGTTGCCTAGCCGAGGCACCGCATCGATGACGAATCTGCCGCCCACAAAAAACAGCTCATATACTGATTTGAGTCGAGCCAACATGGCGCCTACGCTGCTCCCTTCGCTGCTCCCACTGGTTTCTATTGCTGGAGGAGCCGCTGAAACGGTGCCTCCACCCCAACTCCCTCAGTTGGTGGTTTCTGATCCAGCACACTATTCGTCGATGTCTTCAGCAAATGGGCTGCCTGCAAACGGGTACGCTCCGGCGATCAAACAAGAGCACGAGCCTGTGAAGCTTCCCAGCATCCAGACGCAGCCCCCAAAACTGACTACCCATTCGACGGTGGCCTCTGCAGGGAACTAGGTTATCAACTCGCATGCGCCCTCCAAGAACAATTCGGCTGCATCGTCGTCAGTTACATCCCCAGTGCTCCATGGCAACGACAAGGTGCCATCAATCTCGAAGTTGCTCTCATAAAATGGAAGTTCACTGGGGAGGTGTGACAAAGAGGGTTGATAGAGATGCACCTCTAGGAGGAAATCCTGCGAATAAGCTCATTTTCAATGCCCTTGCAAAATTGTTTACTTTTCCTCCATCAACTCAGCTATTTATTACGCTGTGACTCAGTGGGCACTGTCTCTTCGGCCTTTTTGCAACCGGTCCGATGCCTGAAAATATCCGCGCCGTATATGTGTGTCTTAAGAGTGTACCCTTGGCACCAATTTTTTTTAGACGTGGGCATGCGCGCTGATCACCACTTAACGCGCCTGACAATAACAGCCGAACATCATTTACCATACTCATGGACAAGTCTCGGCTGTATTATTCCAATTCGCTTTTAAGTGCTTATCTTGATGGCAGCAATGAAAACGTCTCCGACAATGAGCCGTCAGAACAGGCAGAGCATCACGTGCCGAGAGTCCCAGAAATCTCTGTGGTGGCTCCTCAGGAGGCAATGTCCAACAAAGACGCCGGTGCTACATTGAATCCACTAAAGCTGACCCTGTCTCGTCCAGAGTCTTATCGATCACAAGCATCTAGTTGCAATTCGTTGTATTCGTCTCTTTCCAACTTTTCCGACGATACTGACCTTGAGAGTGTGAAGCTCAAGTTGCAGCATTGTTCTCTTGAAAAACCCCGTGGAAACTTGCACAAGCTTCGGCAGTTTTTCAAGCGAAATGGGAAGGTTGGCACTTCCGAGCCTGAAGATGACAACGCTTTGTTTCTTCGCCACGTGCATATGTACTGGAATACCAAATTCTACCACTACGGCAAGAATGAGACGCTAGATGTGAATTGGTCTGAGTCTTGTGAAGTGTTTCTCTTTGGCGACACGCTTCAAGCGATCCTACCGAATGAAGGAGACTTGCTACGTTTCATTTCAGAGAGCGAGTATGAGTTGGGGGAAGTCAAATTTTCAAATTTAAGGCGTTATCATGCTTCTGAGCTGGTCATTCCGGAGGCACTTTTGCAAGACGTTCTTCCTGTGATCAATGATTTCAACCACATTCTTGATCTCTACGCAGAGTCAAAGGCTAATGCCCAAAAGCCTGAGCTCTACGAGAAGCTCATTCGTGATGCCAACCGGTCATCAGGACTTTGCGTGCCTTTGGCTACTGCCATGTTTGGAAACTGGCTACTTTCATACAAAAAGAGTGATGAGGGAACGAGCAATTACGACAACGTGCTTATCATGAACTACTTTCGAAAAGCTGCTCGCTTGTCCGTAGCGCTTCGCCATTTGGCGCCGAAGCTCGAGGTTGCCGTGCCCAATTTTGAACCTCTGGAACAGATTCTTCTACGGCGTTTTCTCAATAAAGATACCGACAGTGCACTTGCGTTGAGTCTACACAATCTTGGCGAATATTATCACCACATCGGAGACGAAGACACGGCGGTCACGCTCTGGGAGCTCAATTGTCACCTCACTGGGGACCAGGAGAGCGCCAACTTGGCGATTCTTGGCCTCACTGATGGTTTTGGCTTGGGCAATAGACTCAAAGAACGCAACCTGATTGGCAAGAAGTCAAAGACCAATAAGTTTAACACCAAGCGGCGCATCGCCCACATATATCGAATTCTCATGAAGCGGCCCGACTACGACGAGTACGGCGTTTCGTGGGCTACAAAAGAGAAATACGACTGAGTGGTCAGTACTATTATGACGAATTTCACCACTAAACCATCATATCATGCATCAATAGAATTCATTACACGCTCCCATAGACATTATATACTGTATTAGTTCTTCCCGCCGGCGGCAGCAGCAGCAGCAGCGGCCTCCTCCCGCTTCTTCTTCTTCTTATCGTCGATCTGCTCCACCTTGACTTCATCCAAGCCTTTCTCCTCTAACAACTTCTCAATGTACGCCCTGGCCTCATCGCTCACATCACCCTGAACGACAATTTCGTCTTTCTTCTCGGCGTTCTTCACCACCGAGGCACCTGTGGCAAACTTCTGCGCAAACGTCTTGGACAATTTCTTCATGTCAATGTTGAACACCTCTAAGCCACCGATGGAAATGACGTGCTTCCTTCTGTTTCTCTCGATCCTCTTGATAACCACCTTTGAGGCGAGCTTCTTCTTCAACTCCCGCTCCGCCTTGGCCTCCTCCTTTGCCTGCTTCTTCTCCAAGTCCTTGTGGATTTTCTCTTCCTTCTCGATCGACAACGTCAGGGTTGCGTTGGCCAACGCTTCATCACTGTACAACTTTTCGAAAATCTCCTTGTGGTTTTGACTGAGCCACTCTCTGCACTTTTTGAACTGGCCTCCAAACTCGCAGTATTCAGGGGGAAACGAGCAAACTTCGCAATATGTGACAGTCTTGGGAGCAATCTCTGTCATGGTTGTGTAAGTTGAAGGGTGATGATGGAGTTTAAAGATGAAGAGTGAAGCCGATCGGTTCTCGTTATGTGTAGGTCGAAGAGGAGGAAGGAGGAGGCATGAGGTGGACGACTTGGGAGTAAGACTTGGCAAAATGGTTTCTTGAATAAGTTTGCAGTAAGGAGTGATGAGTGTTGAGGTCACTTTTAAATTTGTCAGTACTTGTGTGTGCATTGCCGATTTTGAGCTAGGTTACTTGTTTGCAGACATAGATCAAGGAAAGTAGTGATCAGGGCGTTGGGCCGAACCTACCACTTCGATAACTTTCAAGACATTCAGTGGTGCTATGGTGATTTAGAATGATCAAAGATGTTGAAATTTGTAGTTTACGACTCGACCTTCTTACTGAGTAGTGTTTACTCAAAACAACGTGGGTGAATGAGACAACACAGGTGAACTCTCATGGTTCTGTGCTGGAAAAATACCAGATCCCGATTCGCTGCAATTTAGCTGACACCGTGAAGTTATTTATAAATTTATATATAGGTTCAAGTGTGTGGTCCGTTTCTTTCACTCAGTTTTATGGTTATCCTCACGATGAGGTTATTGGCTGCGAAAAGTCATTGCAGCACTTAGATAACGAGTAGCATCTAAACTAATGAGAATGCTTAATATTACGTTGACATTGCCACATCAAAGCTCTTTTTATTTCATCCTATAATTACACATTCTTTCTTTTGTCTCTTTCTTCATTTTTTTTCTTTCTTTTTATTTTGGGGATGCCCCTCTCATTGTCACAGTCTATTTAATTTCAAACCCAGTCCTCACACACAGAGTATGCTCTCACGGGGCGTTGGTTCTCAAGCTCAACACACTTCCAGAGTGCCTCGTTCAACAAGAGCTTGTCGTCAAATTTCTCGTAAATTGCGCTCAAGTAGTACCAAACCTCAGGGCAATTGTATCCATATGGCCAACAGTGTGTGTACTCCTCCAAGTAGTTCTTGATACGGATTAGACCGGCATCAACATCCTTGTTGGAGATGAAGAGAGAGTTGCTTGGATCGTCGTCCTTTAGGAAAAGCTTGCACATGCCAAGTAACGTGACGCCATAGGCTTTTTTGTTGAATTTCTCTTCTGGGTGATGGAACTCCTCCAAAGATCTCTCAAACTCCTGGAGTGACAAGAACTTGCGGTATTTGGACGTCAAGAGACCCAAGTACGTATGTGTCTTAACGTTGGGCGGTGATACCGTTTCCGCCTCGACGATACACTCCTCGGCCTCCTCCATCGATCCCAATCTGAGGTAGATGGACGCAGCCCATAACCAAATCTCTTGCAAAACACGACGGGCGGGCTTAGAAGAGCTAACTGCCTCTTGATGTGCTTTAGTTGAAGTCTTACCGGCGCTGTTGCTCTCAATTCCAACTCTGGACAACCTCTTGATCTTATCTTTGGCAGCACGGTGCTCTCTCAGAGACGACTTGTCGACCTTGAGCTCTGGCACTGAAGGGTCAACCACACTTGGGCGATGTGACCATTTGCTCTCGGCTCTTGAATTAACCACGGACAAGCGTGGAGGCTGGAGACTCTTCTGGGGTGGCTCTGGTTTGGAATCGCCCAGTTCAAATAGCTCACGGTATAAGACAAACACTTCGGCAATAGACTCTAAAATATACTCGATGCCGTGCTTCGCCTCCCACATTGCTAGTTGCGTCATCTTTAATTGCAAAATAGAGTACTTCTTCTGAAATGAAATACTCGTACCTTTCTGCTGACATTTTTGCATGTAAAGGCCAGCAATGTTCAATGCATCCTCCACAAAACTTTCCAGTTCAGATGACGTTAATGGCTCGCTACGAGACTTCTTGAGGTCGTCCAAGACAGCAGCATTATTAGCTTCGTTGGATCTGTCATCAACACTCGATGCCTTTGTTTCATCGGCCGAAAGTAGCAAGACAAGCAAATTCCACACTTGAAATTGCTCCGGGTACTTCTTCAAGATAAATTTGCACAATTTGATGGCAGGTTCCACGAACCCGTTATACGACAACTCCAATGCATAACGGAATAGCAAAGTCGAATTCCCTGTCGAGTTCACAATAAGACTGTTCTTCCAATACTTGAGCACTAAATCGACATTCTTTTTCATGATTTCCGGAGTTGGCGATTGGTGAGAAGTTAAATAAGAATAAAAGTCACCAATGACAAACCACGCTTTTGCCACAGTTTTGACAAACTTAGACTGGTCAGACATCACTAAATTCGTGTTATATCTGTGATAAAGGAATGACAATCTGTTGCTTTGCAAACCGGCCTCTTCGTCGTAGTGCAAATCTGCCACTTTTGCAAGCTCACTCAAGTAATGCAAAAGCTTCTCTGTGAAAACCTTGAGCTGCTCCACTACCGTATACAAATCGTTATACTTGAACTTTTTGGTGATGTCGCCTTCTCTTGCAACTGGAATGAACGAATGTTTGGGATTGAAGTGTTGGAGACACACGGTATAAACGTCAATGACGTCAAGGATATTGTTTACACGACCGTGGTTTTGTTCCTGATCTTTCTCAACGTAGTCAATGTAAGTCTTGAGAGCAGCAATGGCTTCATCGTACTCTTCCAAGTCTAGCAAAGTTCTAATCAAGTTAGAAAGAATCGCAAAACTCTGATATGTCTTTTCCGTCATATTTACCAAAAACTTCTTTGAAAGTTTTGGCTTGAGTACCTGGGCCACGAGCGGTCTCTGTGAGGAAATGTCATTGATAGACTCGTAAAGAGAGTTGATGAAGGTTTCTTCCTCGCAGTTCTCAACAGAAGCATCTGGGAAGTCTTTTTTTTGCTTCACTTTAGTGTTGATGAGCTCCGTCAAAAAGACGTTGAAGTCATTTTTGAATTCCTTGATCACGTACTTTTCGTTCTCTGGTCTCAAGCAAAAGCTCGAGATAGCTATCACACTGCATGCGTTTTCGCTAAATGATTGAGAGATGATATCTTTGAATCTCAACGGCCTGGCGCCATTGGAGCTCAAAAGGCCAACAACTCTAAGCAAGATTGTGTCCTGCCACCTGTTAGCAGCAATCTGGCTCTTAGTACCATAATTCGTCAATTTAGCCAAGTACTCGAGCCAGTGCTTGTAGGCACCCTCTCTCTTGCCCGAGCCGAAAAGAGCGTAGAATCTGGCAGTCAAGTACTCAATGAAGTCAGTTTGTGCTTCAGATTCCAGGTGTGGAGAGCCACTTAACGAGAACAGCGAAAGCGTTGCCGACATGTTCTCATATTCGAAGCTCAAGTAGTGCAAGTCTGCCAACACAACGGTATAATACAAAGATTCTGAGTAAGATTGGCTCCTTTTGGAGTAATTGGCATTGACTGAAGTGATGTAATTCTTCAACTCGGCCAATTTTTCAGTGGCTGACCGGGCAGCCTCGGTGTTCTTATTCGACGAAGCAATAGCATCGCCTAGATCGTGCTGAATTAGCAACTGAAGTTGATAATCGACAAAAGCAATCTGCTGGAAGAAGTCGGGCGACTCTTGAAAGTCTAACACATTTTGTGGGAAACTTCCTAATGAAAGTGTCCTCATATACCTCTCATTTGGAGAGGCCTCGATAAACATTATAGCAGTGATAGGGAAAAACTCTCTAGTAGGAAATGTTCTGAAAATATAAATAAATATCGGGCAAGGACGACTCAAGGAAAGAGGACGCTGAAAAGATCGCTCTCACGGGTAATTTCTTTTACTCGTGCCCAGCTGTCAAAAAGGTACCCCAAATTTTTAGCACCTCCCTCGCTTTTGTCATGTTCTTCACATAGCCGTGGTTGAATGTGCGCCTGAGAAAAATCACACTAATGTCCAGTTCCCTGTTTGGGCAATTTTTCGCAGCCATAGGAAAAAGAAAGTTATGCAAACACATGCTGGGCGCTTCACATGGTTAGAAGTGTGGGGTTCAGTTTAGCATCTTTCGAATACTTTGTAAAGGCCCGGGAGATCGGCTAACTGGACAATATGGTCCATGAGCGTTGCAGGGGCAACGAGACGCAGTCTCACTTGGGGAAACACAAAGTTCTCTAGCAGATCGCTTATGGGATTGCAGTGGATTTGGTCCACTGGTGGTGGAACGTACAAAAGGGCCAACTCGTGTAAGATTTGTGAAAGACAGATTTTCTCGTTCAGGTAGTCGACTTTCGTGCCTAACCTGTAGAGGAAAAAAGGCAACTTCGATGGGGCTGGTTCTGCGCCGGCCAAGAGCAAGGGCACGCAACGAAGTATTCCTTCACTCACGTCGATTTGGAAGTATTCTCTGAACATATCGGTCATAGAAGTAATAGTAGACACAACATCCTGGCGGGGAACGAGGTCAGTGCGCTTATCATAGAGGGGGCTCAATATCTCCTCCAACAGCATGGCTGGCTCAAGTATGAAGCGGCCAAAGTTTGCAAACTCAGTGAGGCCAACCTGGTAGTAAAATTCCGCAAGCACGGCAGCGTAGTCACATAAGAAAAGTTTTACATCGTATTGGAAACAACAAAGTCTTCGCGTGCTATCCACCACTCCCACATACACCAAATTATTAAACACGTTGGTAAGGGGACGGTCCACTTTATCTCGCACTTCTTGACGAAGCTCTCTGATACTGTCAAGATCAATCTCTTTTCGCTCTGTTTCTTGAGAGCTCTCACTTGCTTCATCCTCCGTGTGTCTTGCCTCGTCTAAAATGCTGGTAATGCTCCGGGGTTCCTTGGACACAAAAGCCTCTAGTTTAGGTTGAGATGCATCAACTCGAACAAGCTTATTCTCTTGTCTATACTTCTTCGCCTGGGTGGCCACATCGTCAACACCCTCAGTGACTCTCTTGAACGTGCTTTGTTTGAATGTTCGTGAAGTGTCGTGTGATGAAAGCGTATCGTGAACAAGGCCCGTAATCCACTCAATGATCTCTTCCTCGTGTAAAAAGCGTACTTCACGCTTCGTAGGATGAATGTTGACATCAACGTTTTGTGGTTTGATCTCCAAACTCAAGTAGAAGAACGGATAATTGCCTTTAGGTAGAAATACCAGGTATAAGGAGAGAAGAGCCCTTTTGAGAGGATCACACGTCACAAGCCTGTTATTTATGAAAAACACAGGTATGGCTCTTCTTTTGTTGTTGTAGTTTAGTCCAGTAATGGCTCCGCTGACTTTGGCAAGCCCGTACTCTTCCAAGGGACCGTCCTTCGAGAACTCAATTATATCACTGGCCACACTCACGCCAAAAACAGTTCGCAAGCGCTCTTTGAGCGCTGCCTGTGGTCTCGTGGCTAAAGCTGGTGTCGACTCCCCAAATTTCTTGCAGCTGAACCCCACACCATCAGTATGGATTGCGTACTTGCCCACAACGTCCAAGATCAGAGCAAATTCGTCCAGCTTCAGTTTCATCAGACGAAGACGGGAGGGAACATTGTAGAATAAATCCTCCACGGTGATTTGTGTTCCGTCTTTTCCGGCAACCGGTCTAGGAGCAGTCTTGTCGCTGCTTTCCACTTTGAACTTTGGTGTGGCCAATTGACCGCCCGTATAAAACGCCTTATAAGCCAATTGAGACCCTGGGGTCTTCAGCACCACGCTCAACCTTGCAATGTGCGAAATGGACGCCAATGCCTCGCCACGAAACCCGTAAGTGGCCAAACTTTCAAGATCATCGAACAGCGAGAGCTTCGATGTAGCAAATCGTTCACAAAGCAAAGGCATATCCTCCACGGCAATACCGCAGCCGTTATCTGTGATCTGTAGAAGTTTCAAGCCGCCATCCTTGACAAGAATGTCGACACTTGTAGCACCAGCGTCTATCGAGTTCTCGAGTAACTCTTTGAGCGCGTTCGATGGCTGGATGATGATCTCTCCAGCGGCAATCCTGTTGATCACCAGGGGGTCGAGTTTTTTGATTGCCATTCCACAAATGTGCTTAGTTTATCAAATCAACTCTACTCTGAAAGGACTCTGCTATTAAGCGTGGGTGATAGCGGCTGCAAGGATATTAGCAGTATATGAGCATCGCGTACCCCATAATTCGCACCGAATCATTCACCGAAGCTACTACTCAATATGAGCGAATCTGATCTCGAGAGTGTGGCCCAAAACATCGACAATATCTCTAACAACCTCAAGACCCGCGGGATCGGTGTAATTGCTGAGGCATATGAGCAATATCAGAAAGAGGTGGCAAAGGCAGAGGCCTTAGCATACAAGGGGGAGGCAGGAAAGGTTGTCATGGATAAGATCAATGAATTAGCGCAGATCTTTGCCCAAGTGACACAGAACGATATCAAGGAATTGCCCATGTTCATGAAGGATTCAGAGGCGTTGAAGAAGACAGCGGCGTTTGCTGCGTTGAACGCTGAACATATACGGTTTGGAGACTACAGCGAGTCCATCACTGTCGAAGAGTTTGTTGATGCTGCTAAGAAGTACATGAACCCTGATCACTTTGAGGAAGGAGAGAGAGCGGTGGAGGAAGCTGTCAATAGTGACCAAGCAGCGGCCAATGAGTTATTTAATTCGTTTGACTGGAGGAAGTTGGGCACGATGTTCTACCTGTTGGGGTATAAGCCTATCCAGTCGCAGTTTCTCTACGGGCCTTTGGCTACTCAAAGGAGGAGATTGGGTCCCAGAACAAGGAATGTGGATGATACACTAAATACACAGGGGAAAACCACAGCGCAGAAGGTGTCGGTGGAGGAAATCCATACAGACCCAGAACAGAGCACATCTCATATGGTGAGAAGCATATACAGACAATTGGTGACGAAGAGCGCCGAAGAGAAATTGAATTTCTTCGTATTCTTCTTGAACCCATTTTCATTCGCGCAGCTGGTGGAGAACTTGTTTTATATTAGTTTCCTTGTCAGAGATGGAAAGATCCGTCTAGATAGCGACGAAGACGGCACCCCCTATGTGGAGGTGCTTGACGAGGGAGATACAGCTGACGACGGTGCTCCCATTTCACATCATATTGCCACTTTTGACCACACCACATGGAGGCAGCTTGTTGCTCAGTACAACATCACCGAGCCTTTCATTCCTCATCGGGATGTTCCTGAAGACGAGGATCTTCCGTCCACCCCGTGACTTTTTCAAATTCATAATTATCAACGCTTTCCCAACCGCCTGCGTCTATAAGCTGATCGAGGGGCCACTTCCTTATGGGCAATACGTCTAAAGTGGACTTGAGCCTCAATTGCTCGAAAATTCCCATTCCGGCAACGCCAATCATCAGAGCATTGTCAGTACAGATTTTGAGGTCGGGAAAATGAAAATTGAGCCTGCTTCCAGGCTTCAACTCGGTGAAAAGCCTCCGTCGAAGTTCCTGATTGGCTGCAACGCCTCCAGAACAGACAAAATCTTCGACGCCAGCAAACTCGCCATCTGCCAAATGCTTTTGAAAGGCCAAATTGACCCTATCTATCAAATGCTCAAATACCAGATCCTGAATTTTGTACGCTAGGAATTGTTTGGTATGCTCGTCTATATCGTGACGAGCCATGTGGTCCTTGATCGAGCTGAGAAGAAATGCAAATGTGAAAGTAATTGTGTCAGGCACTTTCTGATGTTTGGCCTTCCGCAAAGGTGGCTTTAGTTTGAAGTTAAAGTGGTTATTTCTATCTAGAGTGCGAATTGTTTGAAACTGTTCTAGTGTGCTCGATGGTATTGATGCAACATACTTTTCAAGCTCGGGTCCTATCATGTTGCCTCTCATTCCCAACTCTCGAGCTGCTTTGTCAATTGCATCGCCACAGGCAATGTCCATCGTGTTTATGATAATCCTGTGATCTGTGAAAGATTTCAGCAAAACTAGCATCGTGTGACCCCCACTACATAGGAGACTGAGAAATGGATATTGTGGAGGAGCCTGCTGGGGATTATGGATGCTAGGCAAATGCAGCGCTAGTATGTGGCCTAGCATATGGTGAGTCCCGATGAAAGGCACATCCCACGCTAAAGAGAGCCCTTTGGCAAATTGCAAAGCCAGGCTTAAGGAACCGACCATTCCTGGTCCTCGTGTGACACATAGTAGATCAGGCTTGTTTTGGGCGTCAATCTTATGTTTCCGGCAAAAGTCTCTTACCAAATCGGGCATCACCTTCAGATGAAACTCATGTGCTGCCGTAGGAATCACTCCTCCAGCCTCAACTGATCTAAGGGTCCTCTTCATCTCATCAATCACCACTGGTTGCGAAGACGGATGCTGCTTCTCAAGCAAAGCCACGCAAGAATCATCACACGACGACTCAAGCGCAAGGGCCCGATAACTTCTAGCAGCAAGACGTTTATTCAAGAACCGTCTCGAAGGAAGCATACATGAGACAGTTGATTGATGATGAGCTAATGTGGGGCGCTTGAAGTCACGTGACATGGACTCAGATCATGACAACGATTTTTTGCATAGCCCGGGGTTAACACATTCTTCGGGGTTATTGCTTGGACATTCTTTGCCTTGGAATTCGAAATTTCATCCATCATCGTGGAATTTATTTTGTTCCGTATTATTCGGCCGAAACGTCAATCGCGCCAATCACCGTCTGCTAAGCGAGATCGCTAGTTGAAGCTCCTACACCACACATCTTACACTCCAAAAACAAAAAACAAAAAAACCATAGAAAACCGCATCCTAAGAATAGCAGTTTTTTGTGATATCCTCCTCGATTTCCACCTTCCTTCCTTGGGTATGCTGCTTCGTCAATGACCTCTTCATGAGTTGGTGTAAAGGTGTGGCCTCGAAAATCTTCACTCGCTGAGCTCTGTTATTAGGATTCCCTTTTCCATTCCATTTGCAGCTTTCTCGACAACTAACGCCGTCACGGCGCCATTTCATTAATTGTTTGCCCCACGCATGAAAGCTTCTTCAAGTAAGGCTGCCATTATTTATTCCTTCGCATTTCCCATCACATAAATGTCACAGTCGTTGACAACGTCCGCTATACCGACGCCGTTCCAGCCCCATCGAGAAGTTCATATCCATCATGAAAAAACGCCACCCTCATCAGAAAGAGAACCATCGAAATCGCCAGAAACTGAAACCGGCTCTCCTCTATTGAGTTGTATGTTGGCTGGTGGCTTCGGCGGCGCTATCGGCGACTCGGCCATGCACTCTTTGGACACAGTGAAGACGAGGCAACAAGGGTTGCTGTTCAATCCGAAATATAAGAATATGGTGCCTGCGTACCTAACGATTTTTAAAGAAGAAGGATTTTTCAGAGGTCTCTACGGAGGTTACACACCAGCGATATTGGGATCTTTTCCATCTACAGCGACGTTTTTCGGCACTTATGAATTCTCCAAACGTTTCATGATAAACACATTGCACATGAACGATACTGTTTCGTACTTCATTGCAGGGATTTTGGGTGATTTGGCCCTGAGTGTATTTTATGTGCCTTCCGAGGTTCTCAAAACGAGATTGCAGTTACAGGGCCGCTACAATAACCCATTTACACAAGGATGCGGATACAATTATAGAAACCTTCGGGACGCCGTCAGGCTGATAGCCAGATCAGAAGGAACGTCGGCTTTGGCGTACGGGTATAAGGAAACACTTTTGAGAGACTTGCCTTTTAGCGCCTTACAGTTTGCGTTTTACGAGCGGTTCAGGAAATGGGCCATCTTATACAACAATTCAGATCAAGATTTATCCTTTGCGCTAGAGTTACTGACAGGTGCGGCGGCAGGTGGGTTGGCGGGTGTACTCACTACTCCCTTGGACGTGATCAAGACGAGAATCCAGACTGCCACCGTTGCCACTGCAGGGTCCCACGCACCATACATCACGTCATCTAAAGGTGTCATTGGCAAATTCCTTCATAAATTCTCCACCATTAGTGCTTTGCATTCAATCTATAGAAACGAGGGCATCTACGGGATGTTCTCTGGCGTGGGACCCCGGTTTATCTGGACGGGTATCCAGAGCTCGATTATGCTCTTGCTTTACCAGATGACACTCAAACGATTAGACGCTGTGTTTACTTCCGAAGATCTGTTGGAAGCTTAACAACAGCCACATGTATATATATGGGCACACAGGTAATACACAACAATAAAGATCCAGTGGGGCGTTATGGTTGCAAATTATTATATGCAGGCCGATTGTCTCCCAAGGTATATAAGCTCCCCTTCAACCCTCCATAGAGAGAAAAATATTCACATCTTTCCTAACTTCTAATTTAAGGCATGCACGAAACCTCGGAGTTCGCCATTACTAGGGCGTCCCAATTAACTGTTCCCAACAAGGATTGGACGCACTACAGACTGGGGTTGAAGCTCAGGTGCACTTACAACACCTCAGGAGTAACCCTTATGATCAACTCCCAAGGCAAGCCCATCGTATGATGCACCCTTCGTAGGCTCATTACTCACTTCTTTCTAATACATAGGACACATCGCATATCACCGAGAAGAATGTCAAGTTTCTCACCAAAGAGCCCATTGTCGGACTCAAGATCTCTGAAGGGGAGACGTTGAAGAAACGCGTGCAGATCACATTCGATTCAGCTGGTCATTTTAACCATTTTGCCCTGAAAATAAAGTTATGGCTTGGACTCAGTGTTATCGGACTGGGCTCTTATCATGGGGACCTTGCTCTGGCATCGCAAAGTGATGTTGGGGCCCAGAAGCGTCAAAATGACGAGGCAGTACTTGATTTGAAAAATCACTTGAGCACAAATGTGAATTTAGGGCAAAAGGATCCCTTAATTTCGTCTCAGCCTACACAAATTTTTCTGCAACCGCCACAAAAAGAAACGCTGATGTCTTCGGCTGTAGAGGGTCCTCAGCAGCAGACCTCCCAACAACCCCTCCCTGTGACCATACCTTCCTGGCAAATGAGTCCCCCGCAGGTTCCAGCGGGACAAGAAAGAGATTTTATTACCCCTCTCGCTGGTAATTTTCCTAAAAGCTTCCAAAAACTCATGGATGCCGCTCTGTGTCTTCATCAAGAGGCCACATTGCCCTTTGGTAACATGCATCAAGCGAGGCCATTTCAGATCGCACCTTCGAAAGAGTATTCGTCAGATCATCTGTTCGATCCGACTAACTTTTTACATATGTTCAACAAAAGGGCCAATGACCGATTTGTGCTCTCAAACCCGGGACAGACTGGGGTCCCTGACGACACCTTCATGTCGCAACTGACACGCCAGTTCGACAATAGCTGTTTCTCTATGAAACAGACTCACAATGTGACCTCCGATTCGGCAAACTCCACTGTTGAAATACCTTTAAGGAGATCGAAAAGATCATCGAAGACAGAGGTCACAGAACAAGATTTGAAGGATGCCCTCAACGACGTGCCCTTCGATGTGCCATTGGAGAATACCCGCAAGAAAGCCAAAAGCGTTGTGAACTCCAAAATGGATAATTTTTTGAGTCAGGCCTTGGAACAAGCTATGCAAAACGAAGCGAGTATGGAGGAGCTTGACGATAAAGCTTTACGGCTAAGAGTAGCTCGTAAATTGAAAAGCAAATCATTTAAGGCGTTAGCGAAAAGGATTGACCGGTTAGTAGGGGACTGCAAGAAGAATTAGAATCTGTATCATGTTTCTATTATCCAAACCTATTGTTATATATTTTACTCCATTGTGTGATTACTAGTCCGTCATCTAGTTTTGTTTCCTCAGGTATGAGATGGTAGCTGAAAAGACGAGGTCCAGCTTCAAACATACAAAGCCAATAAATCCCAGCAAGTGCTAAACTCAACAAGCCCACATATGGATAGGGCAACCAGTTCTTCAAGTCCTTCGGATTAGGGTTATCTCCCACAAGTGGCATCACCACAAGATAGACTGAAATTAAGATGACAACTATCGTCCCGAGTATTGTTGATCGGATGGGCGCCACAAAGTTAGGGTATCGCTTCCTCATGATAAATACTCCCACGGCGCACAAGGCGACAAATATCTGCTGCGGATAGCTTTCGAGCGAAACCACGTAGTTGTAAACGTCGCCATGAGGCGAGCCAAGCACGACAATAGTGGATAGAGTGCAACTTAGAAGAAGCGTGGGAAGGGGTGCACCTCTTGGCCAATTTGACGACATGAACCGAGAAAATGGCAAGAAGCCTTCTCTGAATACCTCCTGGCTCACACGGGAAATAGTGTACAAAACAACAAAAACGTTTCCAGCTGTGCAAACGGCGGATGCAATGGTAAGAAATTGTCTTCCTATGCGAAACCCAAAAATCTTCTCGAATAAAAGCGAGCCAATTAGTTGACCGCTTTGCATGATCTCTTGATCAGGGATCACCACCAAGTACGCCATGTTTATGAAGAGGTAAGTCACGGTGATGATAAGCAAAGAAATCGGTCCAGCTATCTTCAAGGTACAATACGGATCTTTGATTTCATTGGTTACGGTGTGAATGGAGTTCCACCCGGCGCATGCGAATGTCCCCTTTATCACAGCACTGGCAAAAGATCCCAATGTAATTTGCGTTTTTGTCTCGAAAAAGGAACTCATGTGTAACTGCAGCTCTATGTTCGTTACGCTCTGTGGAAGCACTGTGACCCAGAGACCAGTCAATACTATCACTGCTGCTAAGATCAACTTCAAACCGCCAATAAAATTCTGAATTCTTATTCCATGGTGAACACTGACTCCATGAAATGCACATGTGATATAAAGCAACAAGAGCCCAGTCCACCTGATGTTCTAATCTGAGGTTTTGATACCAAGGGCGTGCAAGAAGTACTCACCAAAAACCAAGATGTTCAGAATCGTGAAGCCAAACATCACCGAGTAGATATAAATGACAACACTAGCCAACCTGTACGGTTTGTCATATATGACCTCAAAAAATGCCTTTGTTCCACCGCTTCTCGGGATGAACAGGCCGAGCTCCAAATATACATAGAGCCCTGCAAACGCCAGTCCACATGCTATTAACCATGAGAGGAAAAAGAAAAAAGGCGACCCTCCGCAATCACTATACATGCCACTGGATATCGCTAAAAACCCGGATCCCAAGATTCTGCTAACGAACAAGACTATCGTTGAAAAGAGCCCCAAATGGCGCCCTTGGGGTGCCTCTTCAAGTTGCGGACAAAAGCCGTCAGTTTCTTGTGGGAGAAGATTTGATGAGGAAAACAGCACAGTAGACTCCGTGTCGTCTATAGCAATAGCCACATATTTGTGCTTTTTTGGTAGCATAACATTGGTTGTGGATTCCAAAGTGTGGCTGCTCGGGATTTCTTATCTAGATAAGGCGCGTCAGTCTACGCAGGATTATCAAATGAATACAAACATACAGATGCTACTGGTGTTGTATTTCTCTAATGACGTGGATTTGTAATAAATATCGTTTGTTGTTTGTCGGCATGGCACAACTACTTCTTGTTTTTCCTGCTGACATACGATTCCTTAGCGAGCTTGGTGAGTACGTCCAACTCTCCACTGTTCTCACACATGCTGTAGAACAATGACTCCTTGTTGACAATTAAAGTATATGGGTCGTCGTACTCGACAACTTTGCCAGCGTCCATCACCAAAATCTTGTCATAGTCGATGATCGACCTCAATCTGTGCGCAATGGTGAGAATTGTGGATCCAGAAAACTCCTCTCTGATAGTCTGTTGGATCATAGCGTCCGACTTGTAGTCGATCGATGCGGTAGCCTCATCCAACAAAATCACCTTAGGGCTCTTCAACAATGATCTGGCAAGACACATCAACTGTCTCTGTCCTTGGGACAAATTACTGCCTCCTTCAGACACAGCAGAGTTCAAGTCCAAGAACTTGTTCTTGTTCTCCTGAGAGCTATCAATGTCCCTGGCACGTTCGCCACGCGATATTAAATTCACTCTCTCCAAAGCTTCAAAGATCTGCTTGTCATTGTACTGTTCGAATGGATCCAAGTTAGATCTGATAGTACCTGTGAAAAGAGTAGGATCCTGCGGGATGATAGTAATCGCTTGTCTCAAGTTGCGTAAACCGATGCTGCAAATGTCCACATCATCGATCTTGATGTATCCAGTCTCAGGATCCAAAAATCTGAAAAATGCCGTGATAATGGTGGATTTACCAGCACCAGTTCTACCGACAACACCAACCTTGTTGGAGGGCTCCACGTGGAAAGACACATTCTTGATCACTCTAGGCAAGTGTGGAGCATATCTTAAGGAGACATCTTTAACCTCAATCTCACCTCTAGTTGGCCACTCCGGCTTTGGTTCATTTTCAGGAATCTCGCTGGGTGGCTCTTGGTCCACCTTCATGAACTCTTGTAAACGTTCAACGGAGTTCATGTTCATCTCTACGTTGGCGTAAAGACGAACAATCCACAAAGCATTTTCAGAGAAGGAAATCGCGTACGACAAGGACAAACCTGCCAAACCTGCGTCAATCTTGCCGATGGACAAAATGACAAATATTCCAGCAAACAACATGACAAGAGAGCCTACCGCATCAATTCGCAATGCAAGCCATCTGTTTGCAACCCACATGTAGAAGAAGGGCCTATTATTTTCGTCAATAGCAGCCAAGTTCTGCTTCATGAAACGAGACTCCACACCATATGCTCTAATGGTGGCCACACCAGTCAATGACTCTGAAAAGTGCTGATGAATAGGAGATTTGGTGATAGAGTCGTATCTCTTCAACTCTCTAGAAAGGGTGATGTAGAACGATCCAACCAAATAGTACAAATAGGAAATAATGACAGCAAAGAAAATAAAGCCAGGGGTGATGACACTAATAAGAATGAAAATCGAAACGCAGGACACAAGACATGCGAATGTTGCCTCGCCAAAAGGTGTCAATTCCTGATCGACGGCCTCAATGTCTTTCGAGAATCTGTTCATGATACGACCAAGAGGTGTTTTGTCGAAAAAGCCTAACTTGGCTCTCAAAATTCTAGTCAACACGCGTTTGAAAATTCTATTGGAAGCTCTGATACCGGCAAAAAACGACACAAACACTCTGATGGTCGCCAAAACAGCGTAGCCAAGGCCAATCAATGCGTACCAAATGATGTAGTATTGGACAGTGTGATGAGTCTTGAATGCCGTGACAGCATCAGAGGCGAGCTTGTAAGCAGATGTGATTGAGCCAATAGCCAACTGTGTATTCGCCAAAAAGGTCTTGACAAGAGCAGGCATAGAGTCACTAGATACACCAACAACATTCATAACAGTGGCAATAGTTTCCGGTGTATCCTGAGCCCAATATTTCAACCACCAGGACTGTCCAATGTAGACGAGCTGGGTAAATCCGTAGGTAAAAATAATGATGGACCATGTGGGCCAGCCACCAAACTCTTTAACATACCCTGCGTAGACATCTAACCCGACAACACCTTCAGCTTTTTCCTCTTCTTCAATCAACTTACCGTCAGTACGGATACCCTCCATTTGCTCTTCTTCGCCAGCGAGATTCTTTAACTTGCTCTCTATGATAGCAGCCTTGGACTTCATTTCGGAGTTCTTCGAGTCCAAAGACTTCAAGTTAGTACTAGACTGATTACGAGAGCTCATCACTGAGGACTTGACCAACTCATCGTCACCTAAATGACCATTTTCCAACAATTCATCTGGAGTACCTTGCACCTTGGCCCTTCCGTCTTCCATAACAACTATCCATTCTGCCTTTTGTACAGTCAATGCAACGTTGTGAGATACCAAGATACAAGTTCTGTTGGCCATCAAAGGACCAGAAATACAGTTTTCATAGATCCACAAGGCGGTATGAGAGTCCACAGCAGACAAGCAATCATCCAACAAAACGTGCTTTGAGTTTGAATACAACGCTCTAGCCAAAGAGATACGCTGCTTTTGTCCTCCAGATAAAGCGATACCCTTTTCACCAATCTCAGTTTGATCGCCAGCGGCCAATATCTCCAAGTCACGGGTCAATCCACAAGCTTCAACGACTCTATCGTAACGCTCGGGAATAAAAGGTTGAGCAAAGATGATATTATTTTTAATAGTGTCATTAAGCAACCAAGCTGACTGAGAACAGTAAGCGACAGACTCAGTGAGACCAGTAGCTGGATCAACAACCAATTCATCCCTTGGAATTATACCTGGTAAAAATACTTTACCGTTCAAGAGTTCCATTTCACCCAAAAGTGCCATGAGCAAAGACGTCTTACCAGCACCAGTAGGGCCAATGATCACGTTTAACTTGCCTGGCTTGAATGCGATGTTCAAGTCTCTTAACTTGAAGTCTGCATCAGATGAAGAGTTCCAAGAGAAAGAAGCATTCTCAAATCCAATAAGTGGAGAGTTTTCGGTACGTTTCTGACCCAACTGTTCATACTTGGAAGTTTCGTCTTCCTCCAAAAAGTCACTCACTCTGTCAAGAGACACCTTGGACTGAATCACGATGGCAGTCATGTCGGCCAATTGGTCTAATGGTGCTCTTAAAAGAGTAAAGAACGATAACGCGGTGAAAGCAATAGGAGCAGTCAAAGGCTTGCCCTCGATCATGGTGTAGCAGTAAAATGAAATGACTGTGATGATAGTTGGAATACCAAACCAGATCAAACTCTGGAGGCCCCACAAAATACTTCTCAATTTAAGATAGTATAACTCCTCGTGCCTGATCTTCATGATGTCCGAGAAGAAGTTGTTTTCCCAGGCGAAAAATTTAATGATTCTGATGCTTGAAAAGGTTTCGTTCATCTTTTGAATTCTCTTATCAGTAGTGCCCAACATTGTCTTCTGGGCCTCGCCGGTCATCAAAGAAAGCTTGTAATTGATGGGCAAGAACACAACGATAGCAGCAGAGCCTACCAATGCACTCCATCCCAACAAGTTGTACAAAAGAACCGTACAAACAACAAGCATCAAGGTGCCTCCGACAAAAAAGTGCAAGTAACCACAGACCTCCGACACTTTGAAAGCATCAATTGCCATTAAATTGATGATGGCACCCAACTCTGAGGTGCCAGAAGAGTCAGTGTCCTTCTTTTTATCATCGGAATCTGCTGACTTTTGATCAGACTCAGGCTCATCGTCGCTCACGTCCTTAATGGAGATTTTTCTTCTCAAGGCCTTTGCATACACTTCGCCGATAATGATGGCTCTCATTCTCACGCAGACACGTCTGCCAATGAACAAAGAAAACCCAGAACTCAAGGAGTCGATCAATTTGGTCAATGGCATGAGCAAAACTAGACACCATGCCATGGAGCGTGTGGTGGTTGTGGTGTCCTCAACGTACTCCAAGACTTTCTTGAGCAATATTGTGGGGAGAAAAACCAAAATGGACTCCAACAAGGCCCAGAAACCCTGAAGAGCGAATAACCACTTGAAATGGGAGAAAAGCTTGAAGGTAAATCTAGCGGCCAGTTTTGAAGAATCAAACACCTTGAGAACATGCAATGCATAGTCGTCCTCACGCAAGCCCCAAATGTCTGCCATAGTCAACGGCGACTTGCGGGCTCTCCATATCATCTTATCGATCCACGAGTACGTCGAGAACGACCAAAGACTGGCAATGTTCTCTGGTGATGGAGTAGCACCATCAGAAGTGACGTAGATTTTAGCCGGCTTGTCACCCACGCTGCACGACAACGTAAGGTAGGCAAGAATGACGGTGACGGGGAAATCAAGAGTGTAGTAGTAGGCAACGTGCGACCTCTTGACATGGCCGATGAGAGCCGAGCGGAAGAACACCGCCGACGAAACAAGATGGAACAAGTACAACGCCGTGGAATGCGCCCACAAGTTGGGCAACACAAGACGCTGCTTCTTCATGTTGAGCGTGCGGGCCCCGCACAAGAGGAATGCGTAGCCCCAGTTAGCCGTCAAGCAAGCTTGCACGAGAAACGACGACCTCCACTCATACCGGAAGCCGGCAATGAAAAACGTCAACACCGCCAAAACAAGCTGCAACGTCACCAACACAAACTCAAGCGAGAGACGCAACCGGTCGCCTAGAGACTTGGGCTGCTCCACGCTCTGGCCATGAGGAGTGCCATCATCGTTGGTAAAGGTCAACCTCATCATGTCGAAATGGCGATCTCAAAGACACATCGTTGGTGTTCTTGGTGGTTTGCGTTCCATCGTTGCCAATGGCCCCGTAGGCGTCTGCGCTGGCGAGAAGCGGGCGGGACTCTTCAAGCACAATCTGCTTGGTGCTAGCACAGTAGCTCTTTATCGAAGACACTTGGAGCCACGCCAAGGACACAGCAGCCACGGCCAACGGAAAGAAGGCGGTGATTTCCGTGCGTGCACATCGTGGAACGTCATCGTAGTCCCATAGTAGGCAGGCCATGACGAAGGTGGTTGTACTTTTGGCAAGAAAGGATGAGGAAGAGAAGTGGAAAGAGAGGCGCTAGATATATAGTTAGCGCAGCGCGATGGCAGGAAAGTGCAGGTTGGTGCCGTGCGAGGCCTTGTGGGAGCTGCTAGGGAAAAGTGGAATCTGGGGCAGATTGAAAAAGCAACAATATCCAAGAGTGTACTCTATGAAGTTGGAAGTTCACAAAGGTGTACGTTCAATTTTTTTGATTTTTTTTTTTTTTGTTGTTGTTTAGTTTGTTTTGTGGCGCTTAAGGTGTAGGTGTTCTCGCTCACCTCGCTTCTCTCGGCTGGTTGGCTGCGAAATCGTCTATCCGGGCAAGGTTTCCGCACTGTCTATTATGATTGATTGTGACTCACTTGAATAGAATGGGGAAGAGGCTTGGGAAGAATGTAGCGGGAGGCGGACGGAGACGGACGCTGAAGAAGGCGGATAAGAATTGTTTGGGTTGATTCTGCGTTGGCTGATCGTGCACTGGCTTTTTTCGAACATGGGGTCGCCTCGGTTGGATAGTTGAGGAGCCGACCGGTGCGGTACCCCGACTATGTGGAGCCGCTGGGCGAGGCACAAGATATATTGGTGGTGGCAGGGAAACAGCTGTTTAACGCGGTTTTGACCCCAATTCGTATAGTATATGTATGTTTGAGTTGGAACTGATCTATGGGGGTTGACAATGTTTCATTCAGAGGTCGTGCTAAAGAGGTAGTACGGAAGCCGGGTGAAACGCTGGAGTGAGGGAGCTTTTCGCAGCCATTTTTCCCTGTACCCAGAAGCTCTTAAATGGATGGTTGGTCGGGTGTTTGAGACTACTGCTTGGGCAAACCTTACCTATCTATCAAAAAAGACATTTATTTATAGGCTGTGCATAAAGTTTTCTACTCATTGCTGCTTCTACTTTGTTTATTTTAATTCGTGGCTTATTTTTATTCGTGGCTCTTCAATTCTTTGCCCCATGCGTGTCAGATGAGAAATGGCCATTCGGTGCTGATAATGTGGGGCAACAAAAAGGCCTCAAAAATGAAGCAGCTTGTTGCTCAACCCGACCTGTCGATTTCTGATGATGGTCTATCCAAGGTTTCCGTGTGGACGCTTCGTTGAACTCACTGATTCGAGGTTGGTATCACCTCTCTGGCTATCAATGGAGTCCAGAAGTGAAAGTTTATACATTTTATGAGCCGAATGGTTGAATTTTTCATCCTGATTTCCCCATTACTTGGGCTTGTCTCCCTTCAACAGAGGATATCTTGTAACTTTTTCGCAGCCATCAACAGTCCTTCTTTTGGTGTAATCCCAATAATGCTCGAGCAAGCTACTTATCAAGCCTTTCCGCTATCACCCATCGAAATTGCTTTGTTATCACTACTCAACCCCATTTTCTTTGTCTTCATCCAGCCAACTAAGCCCTTTGTACATTCCCCAGCAATTCCAATAGCTGCTGTATACGAAGTACCTACACCAAATGTCTTTGCAAATTCTTTAATTCAACTAAAACCTGCTCCCTTGATGCTTTTCGGTCGCTCTGGCACCTACAAATATCTCCCGTAACATGCATTATCCTATCTAATCCTGGGTCTTCTGCGTACCTCTCAACAAACCGGTTCTTCTGGCGGCAATCAAACCGGCCTTCTGACCAGGCACGGCGCCTCTCGATATGGTCGATGCTTTACCAATGTGCTGGTGGTTACCACCACCGTGAGGGTGGTCCACTGGGTTCATGGCCACACCTCTGGTCTTGGGCCATGAGTTTCTCTTGGCCTTGTACTTGTGGAACGCTCTGCCGGCCTTCAACAATGGCTTGTCGATTCTACCACCACCGGCAACAACACCAATGACACCTCTGGCGTCGGAGTTGATGATCTTCTTCGCACCACTGGGCAATTTGACTCTCGTCTTGCCCTCATCGTGGTTGTGGCCAATGATGATCACGTAGTTACCGGATGTTCTGCCCAAAGCACCTCTGTCGCCGACTTTCTCTTCAACGTTCGATACAATGGTACCTTCTGGACAGGCGCCCAAGGGCAAGATGTTACCGACGTTCAAAGATGCCTTCTTACCAGCGTACACAAACTGGCCGGTGTAAAGACCTTCGTTGGCAATGAATGTTTCTTCTCTCAACTTGTATCTGTATGGGTCTCTGAACACAACTTTGGCTAAGGGAGCACCTCTACCGGAGTCGTGGATGATCTGTTTCACGACACCACGGATGTACCCGTGGCGCTCGGCGTAGTCAAGGGTCCTCAACTTGGCGGCGCCCTTTCTCAACCGCGTGTGAGCGGTGAAGACGGAACCGGCACCTTTTCTCTGGTTACGGATGACTCTACCCATGGTGGTTTATTAACTAGACGATTGATAGAGAAATTTTCTACTTTGGTGAGGTTTACACGTGATTGATAATCATGTGACTTGCAAACTAGGGTGTTTCATAGATCCCACTAGCCTACCCCTAACAGTTTATAGTGGGTGCGAACATTGAGCCTACTGCGATGAAGTGATCACGTGAGCATTGCCAGGGCTGAACCCCGGCGCAAAGCCAACCCCACGCTACAATCTCTACACTTTCGAACCTCCAAATAGTGTGTTTTATCATTTTTGGCAATCTTCTTCTTCAATAGATTATCTTGCCTTCGGCTGACTTGCACTGGCCTTCGCTTAAGCCTCGGTCTCGGCTTTACCACTCTCAGCAGCGTCGGAGCCCGAGGAAGTCTCCTCGTCCTCATCCGACTTGGGTCTGTCCACAGCAGCCTCAACGATGATCAGTCTGCCGTTCACCTCTCTGCCGTTGTACTCCTCGATGGCACGCTTCTGGGTCTCTTGATCCTTGAACTTGACAAAAGCTATGCCTCTATTGTACACTGGCTTGTGGTTGGCCTTGATTTGCTTGAGAATGTGGCGAGGCACTCTTCTAGTTGGCACATGGATCCACATGGGCTCCAAGTCCTTGAACACAGCGTCCAACACCTTGACGTTCGCCTTGTAGTCCAAGTTAGTGATGAACACAGTGTCTGCAGAAGGAGTACCTTCTGGAGTCTTGGTTTTGTCTTGCTTCTTAGACTCGGCGTCACCATTGGCTGCCTCGTCCGCCTCGGACTTCTCAGCCTTCTCTTCATTCTCATCACTGGCTGCCTTCTCCTTCTTGCCCTTCAGCTTCTTCTTCTTCTCGGTTGCCTGAGCCCTCTTGGCTGCCTTCTTAGCCAAAAACGCCTCGGTTCTCTCTTTCTTCTCCTCAGGCGTGGCTGGAGGCAATGCTTTTCTCAGGTAGAGCGTTCTTGTCTTGAAAGTCTGTCCGTTGGACTGCTCAAGCGCCTTGTCGGCGTCCTCCTTCAGGGCAAATTGAACAAACCCAAACCCTAGGCGTCTTGTGACGGTTTTCTTGCCCCTGGTGAACGTCTTTGTGGGGATCTCCACAGACTCCACCTGCAAACCTTGGAAGAAGTCCTTGAGCTCATCCTCGGTGGCGGAGAAATCCACGTTCCCAATGTAGATTCTCTCTTCAATGACTGGCTTCGACATTTCAGGCAATAGTTTCAATTTAAGATTTCAGTTGGGTTTTTTCGCTCAGTACCGATATGGCAGTGTTTTGCTCAATTGATGTTACGGATTTCACAAGTTGGAAAGGGCCCGTTGTTTTCTCAGTTTATGATGTGACATTGGTGGCATATTGCTTAGAAGGTTCGATCACCCGCTTGTGTGCAGGTCGTGGCCCTCCAGGTACCCGAACCCGCCGACCATCCAGTTTATGATATGTAATTGGGCAAATCTTATGACAGTTCCCAATCACTTGATGATGATTGACCTTGTAAACGAAATTCAACCGTTACTTCTTTCGCTGAGCAACTTGCAGTGACCATTTATTCGTGTTGCCGATTTCGCACCCACTCGGTTATCTTGAGCAATGGTTGCAAATGAAATTCGGTACTTGTGGCCAGCAGCGAAGCTGGAAGAAAATACACAAAAACACTCAAGTAAATGTATTATATTGAAGATGCTAACTGCTGGTTTCAGTCTATTGGCATTGGAGCTGCTTATTCAGAATTGGCGAATCGAAGGTTTGTGGCCCCACTGATTTGAGTAGGAATTTGCAACCGAAAGGGACGTCAGTCGATGGTCGTATACGAGTAAAAAGGACAACCTTCAGACAGAATTGCATCGAGTTTACAGGCCAGTGGGTACTCCCATGACTAAAATGCAAAGAGTCGTAGATTTTAGTTGCAGTATCTGTCACTCAAGCCCTGATCGTCCTTGCTAGTAAAGCCCAGGATATCAAGAATCGAGGCAGATTAAAACAGCAATGGGTATTGCGAGGGACTTTAAAAGTTTCAAGTGGAGCTAGAATTATTTTAACCTCAGGCTTGAGATACGTTTCTGAGGTTTACTTTCACTTTGACAGGCAACTGAAGAGCCAATCAAGAAGATTAAATACCTGCTGCAGTTGTCATGAAACTTGAAGACTTAGCGAGTGAGAGACGCGGCGCAAGCTGAGAGCTCCATTGAAGCCAATTATTTTACTTACAAAGAATGGGTGTTGTAGAGTCAGCTGTTGCATCCAGTTCCACAGCAACACGAAGTAAGAGCAAGACTCAATACAAGGACCCAATTTTTAAACAAGAACTAAGATCACAAACAGATGTGGTCAAAATGTCACAAGCGTGGCCATGCAATCTTTAAAAAGAACAGATGTGAATCCTTTTGAAAAACACCACTAGCATTGAGTGGCTGTCCCTCTGGTTGCTCACTGCTCATCTATTTAGCAGCCAACGTCTACCAGCATCACCTCTGAAGGTCGGGACCGATGTCTAAAGCGTGTTGGGGTGCTCGTCCAGCCCCAGCAAAGCGACTCCTCTACATAGCACCAGAGACTCTGATGCTCTACATTTGTTCACCAGACCCAAGCCCAGTGTCTCAGTACAGTAGCGATTCTATTTGTAAATGCCCTGGTAGCAGAGCGGATGGAGAAAGTGAATGAGGGAGAATAAATGGACATGCAGATATATTTTTTGTGGCAAGCCAGAGACCGGGGCATCCAGGCTGTAATATCAGCCAGAGGCTGCAACAGCCAGAGGCTGGGGCAGCGGCCTCTGCTCTTCAAGTGACGCTCAGGCACTCACTTCAACTTGTAGAACAACCTAGGGGCGGCGCAGTCGTTGATGCAATGCTGCAAGTGGAAGAACTCCTCGACACAGTCCTCCTTGTACGCCTTTTGGGCGTAGTCCTCTTCTTCTTGCTCCTTGTGGACTCTCTCAACACACTCGTCAAAGTGGTGGACGTAAGGCACACACGAGGCGCTCTTGCTGCACTCTTCACGCAATTCGTCAAATGGGTCGGTCACCTCCTCCTCGTCCTCGTCATCTTCGTCCTCGTCGTCTTCATCTTCGTCGTCATCGCCGCCTTCTTCAGCATCGTCAGCGTCTTCACTGGCCTCATCGCTGGCACCCTCGTTGGCGTCCTCGCTGTCATCTTCGCTGGCGTCTTCGCTGGCGTCGTCATTGACTTCGTCGGTGCCGGCCTCAACCTCTTCGTCTGGCTCAGCAGCGTAGGCAACTGGAAAAGTCAGCTCGAGCAAGTCTCTGAGAAATGACATATTTCGAACCCGATCTATTGGAAAGCAAAGATTAGAATTAGTGGTAGTTCACGGATCCTCCGTATAAAGAATGTCCTGTTTCCAGAGGGGTGTCTCTAGAGTGTTGATTTGATGGGACTTTGAGAGTAGCTTTTTTAACACTTGGGTGCGAATTGTTGCAAATCATGAGCCTAGCGATTGGTCAATCCCGCCCGCTAGTTACCCGCCGCCATACAGGAAGAGCAGAATGGGTGGTTTAATGGTGACTTTGGTGCACGGGTTTTACCATGGATTAAGGGCTTTTTGCAAAAAATGAAGGGCATTTTATTCTGGAAATTTTATCCTGAACTCACCATTGCTCGTTACGTTTCTCTTGTGGTGCTTGTAAGGCTGGGTAGTGTGAATTGCTGGGGCGCTGAATGGCTGCGAAAAAAGTTCCCATAGTGAGATTGTTTTATGTGAGTGAAGAAGTGAGCGAGGGACATACAAACAAAATGAAAGATCAAGCAAATGGTTGCCTGAGGAGAAAGCGGGGTTTTCGTGATCTGCTTTAGTTGCTTTGCAGGGTTTGTGTGATAATTAATTCATCTTCAATATGCTTGTATATGAGTTCTTAGAATATGCTATGTACAATAAGTGTAGCACTAGGCAGATATGGTAGTACAGTTCCCTCAGGTAGGGAATCGTCTCTCAACTATCATCTCGTGTCTTTAAATGACACTTAGTGTCTCTCAAGATTGCTCGTGCAGATGAGATCCACTCAACTCAGATGGTGGACAAAGGCTTTAACCTCCTCACTATATGTGTAGTCATACACCCAATCGAAGATGATTTGAATCCTCACGATACAAATAAAAATCATACATACTCACTCTCTACTGCAACCACTTTCTATCAACGTTGACACATCTACGTCAAGCCTCGGTTCTTAAGTTGTCTTTATTAAGTATACATGCAACGCTTAAGCGGAAACCTTTGGCTGAGCAGCCTCCAAAGCCTTAGCCTTCTTGGCAACCTTGTCGTTGTGCTTCTTGCCCATGATACCACCGCCCCAGTGCTTTCTGTGCTCCTCGTACTTATCAATGAAGTTGGCGTTGATGGTGGACACCAACTTGGACAATTCAGCCTCGTCCTCGGCAGCAACCTCGGTCAAGGCAGCAACAGAAGAGGTCTTCTTGTGAACCAAGGTACCCAATCTGGCCTTACCCTTGACAATGGCGTATGGAACACCCATCTTTCTGCACAAAGCAGGCAAGAAGATGACCAACTCAATAGGGTCAACATCGTTGGCAATCAAAACCAACTTGGCCTTCTTGTTCTCGATAAGAGAAACAACGTGGTTCAAACCGTACTTGACAACCACAGGCTTAGGAGAAACATCGTGGGCCTTCTTGCCCTCAGCAATGGCGGCAGCCTCCTTGGTCAATCTCTCCTTCTTCTCAGCAGCAGTCTCAGGTCTGTACTTGTTGAACAACTTGAAGGTCTGGGTGGCGGTGTTCTTGTCCAAAACGTTCTGGAACTGAGCAATGGCAGGAGGGACCTTCAATCTCATGGACAAGATCTTCTTCTGTCTCTGCAATCTGACGTACTGAGGCCATTTGACAAATCTGCTCAAGTTTCTCTTAGGCTGGATGTCCTGACCGATACCGTAGTTTCTCTTTCTTCTTTCAATCAAAGGGTTGGCTGGAGTGGCAGAGACGGCCTGGGCCTTGGCGGCCAAAGGGAGAGGAGCAACTTTCTTAGCTGGAGCCATCGTGATGTAGTATACTAACTAAGCAGGTTGATCTTTTTTTGAGGATTTTTTCGCTACCCAGGGTATGGAGCATGGATTGTGTGCAGGGCGATGGACGCTCTGAGAGTGTGTGTGGTGGTGCCGTGGGTTGAATGTGAGTCATGTGATGGGTGTGACTGCGAAACCAGAGTAGCCCAGCTGGCCCTCTATTAAGATCTACGAAGAGAAAAAGTGTTGCCAATCAAATATTTCTTCATTTCAAGCATGGCAATTTCACATACTTAGTGCAGTCTGCAAGTGCAGCCGATGAATTGGTGGAATTCCAGGTATTCTCTTAATTTCGCAGCCATTAGACGTCGGTGAGAAGAGGTTGGGAGAGTTGAAAAGGTATGTAATCAGTCCAATGGAATTGTGCCAATGGCTGCTTAAAATTGTATATTTGTTAAACACTTGGGAGGAAGAGCCACAAGAAAATATATAGGAGATCCATGATTTTTGGGACACGGTCGAATTTTTCACAGCTAGCAGCTTCGCTTGGCTTCTCCTTCGACGAACGTGTAGTTTCAGTCTCGATTATGGCGTCCACCAATGTTAACATCAGTACAACAAGACATTAGTTTAATGCATTTTGACAAGACAAGCCCACGGTTGTTTTGTGGCGCTTGCAGGGTTCGCTGGAAGAAATGGCTGCAATCGAGCATCGTCAGTTGCCTAATAATTTTGCTGTTTGACTGATCATTTGCAAACAAAAAGGTCCATATACGCTTGGTTGAAATCAATCTCGGCAGGGGCACCAATAACACGATCTGGCCAGCAAATGTGGTTAGTACAATATGCTTTGTAGAACACAATCAGTAACTCACAGTTAGCTACACCATCATTTAGTCATTACGTCATTAAGGTATATAGGCTGTCCGAGGATGCTCTATGTAATGCTATCTCGAGCTCTCTAGTCTATTTTGGCAGCCTAAGAAACTAGGGTATCATGATGAGATGCGTTTTGGAGCCATAGTGCGGTAACTGGGAGAGTGGCCCCGTAGAAACCGAAGATGGAAAACATACACCAGTTAGCAATGTCAGCATATCGGTTGAGACGCGCATTCAAAGTGCATTCAGACTCGCCAATGCCCATTTCAATTGATATAGGTTCATTCTTGACTGGTACTTGCCGATGGTCGTGTGGCCGCTGGTGGTGTCTAAATGGCTGCGAAAAATGCGACTTGCAGCTGAGCCCACTCGAAGAAGCTGGGGATGGAAAGCAGTCACTGAGAACAATGTATAATTAACTGGTCATGCCAGCCGAAGTCAAAAACGGCCGGCCCAACCATCGAGTCAAAACTGGTCGACCTCGTCGCCCAACTTCGCCGGCCTCGCCCTCTCCGGAGCCCACCCCTTCACCGTATACTGCACCACCCGTTTCCCCATCACCAATTCCCCTGCTGGCCGAAGCCACCGCCGGTGAGGCGCCCACGGCACCACTCGACTGGCGCCCGCCCTTCGTTCCATCACAAGCGCTCCTCTCCTCGCACCGTCTTCTGTTCTCACATACTCGCGCCAGTTGGCACACCGCCTGGGGAGCGGGTCGCTGCGCGGAGGCAACACCACACCGTCCCAGAGTTTTCTGGTGGAAAGCGCCAGGATCCGGGCCAAGTCGTGCTCCTTGTCGAACTGCCGAAGCGAGCGCGCCCACTGCCTGGTGCTGGCGCCAGTGGCGCCGCCGGCCCCTAGTACTCGGTTGTATCTGGCGCTGGTGTCGTGCGCGTAGAGACGAAGAAACGCCAGGTTGGCTCTGGCCTCGCGGCTTCGACATCGGCTCATCGCACCCACTGGCACCTCTTCGTCTGGGGGTGTTTTGCATCCCTTGCTGGAGAAGGTCACCAACTCCACATCTGTCTCGTCTGCGGCAATCTTTGCTTCGTCTGCCTCTTCGTCAATCTTTGATCTGCCTCCCTCAATCTTTGTTCCGGCTCCCTCGATCTCTGGCTCCTTGTCCTTGTCTCTTGCAATGATGTACGAGAGCTCGGCGCGAGGGTCTCTGAGGAAACTGGCGGTGGCCTGCGCGGTGACAGCGCACCCAGGCAACGGTGGGTTGCTTTTCGTTGATGCTGCGGAGTCGGTGTCGTGCTCGCCTCTGCTGCCTCTGCTGGCTCTGCTCACGCTGGTATTTGTGGATGCGATACTCTGGCTGCTGTCGCTCATGACACTATCGTCAAACAGCTCCACACTTGCCGCCAGCGACATCAGGGCCACGTCGCTCATGCAATGGATGATAAAAGCTCGATCTGGAAAAGGAAGAAGTAAAAAGCAGTAAAAGAGTTTGATTAAATCAAATGTCTTCCTCGACAGTTGGGGAACCTCGTTTTTATATAGGAGCAAGCCTCTGCCCAAGGCTGCTGCCAACTGCCGCAGGAATCGAGAAGGGGCCAGTTCTGGCTCGGTCGCTTGCGGTGCGGCGGCCCCACAAATAGCATCCTCTGCTCCAGAGCGCACCCAAGCTTTTTTCACCACCACCTGCGAACATGATGTGGGTACCCACCTGAGAAGTGAAGAAGGGTGCCTGAATATTTTGAAGGCTTGCTACGTGGAGGACAGTTTTGGGCCCTTTGTGTTGAAGGCTTTCACGTCCCCTCTTACTTGGATATCAGCTTTCCTGCTTCCTTGCTTCCCTGCTTTCTCTGCATCTTTTTGTGTTTGGCGAAGAGTTATTTTTGCACTCCGTTCCGTTGCATCGCTTCTCGTTCTCACCTGGCCTTCGTTTAGCCACTTTTCGAACGCCTCCTCTCACCCTCCACAATTCTACATCTACACTCTAAGACTCTTCTTAAAAAAAAATCTAATTAGCGCTTTTATGGTAGCCTCTTTTGCCTTCTTTTCACCATGACTCGCTATCGCTCGTCGTGGCACCGTTGGGTACGCACAGCGTCTATCCCACCGTCACTTCGCTTGCGGTGCTCTAATCATGGTGCCGCTCGTTATCTAAACCAAAATGCCTAGCTTTTGTGTCGTCAGGCCTACTCTGCTGTTGGCCTGGCTCCTTTGATCTCGGTTCCCTCCTCGGGTCCCGGCTTGGCCACTCCGAGCTCGTAGTCAAACTCGTCAAGTTCCATCGCAACGTCTCCAACTTGTGTGTATCCAGCACTGACCGTGCCGTAGTACTCATCAAACAACTGGTCGATGTTCTCGAGCTCCACCCCCTTCGTCTCAGGGTAAAAGTACATTACCGTGCATATCGAAAGCGCACAGCTGCTTGCTGGGAAAATATACATGGCCCATCCTATAGTCTCCTGGAAGATTGGCGTGAGCTGGCCCACAATGTAGTTGGCTAGCCAGTTGGTTGCCGTAGAAAGCGACACACCCTTTGATCTCACCGCCAAGGGATACACTTCTGGTGGGATGAGGAACCCGATAGGACCCCAACTGTAGCCAAAGCCAGCATTGTATATCACCACCAAGAGAGCAACCAACAGCGGCGTCGCCTCCACATCGAGCCACATGACAAACGCAATGAAGCTGAGACACACCCCCATTAATAGGCCTCCGCTAATAAGAATAGGTTTGCGGCCCCACCGGTCCACTAAAAACCAGGGCGCAACGGTACTGAGTAAGTATACTGTAGCATTCACTCCTGTCATAAGAAGTGCCATGGAGTCCTTGAAGCCAGCTTCTCCAAACACCATGGGGGCGTAGTAAGATATGATGTTGATGCCATTGAATTGGGCGAACGCCAACGCTGAGCATGCGATGAATATACGAAGCCTGTAGTGGCCGAACATGTGTCTCCACGATCTCTCCTTTTTGGGAATTTTGATTCTCTCCTCGAGAATACTATTTTTGATAAGGAAGAACTCGTGCTCCGCTTTAAGCGGGTCTGGGTCATCGTGATACAAAAGACAGAGCACATGGAAGCCTCGCTGATCCATGTCAACGTCCAAGAGCCATCGAGGGCTTTCGACAACAAAGAAACCGCCTAGGAATAGAATGATCGCCAATATCACTTGGATAAAAAGCGGAAGCCGCCACGAAACATTGGCAGCAAGAGCGTCTGGGTTCTCTCTGGCGTCTCCAATGTCCTGAATGAAGTAGCAAGCGTAATCGATCCACACACTCAAGCAGTAGCCGGCAATGTTACCAGTGAACTCACCACAGACAAGCTTACCACGATCCTCGGACGGAGAGATCTCACATTGGTACGAGGGAACCATAGTGGATAATATACCGACGCCAAACCCGCTGAACACTCTGCCCACGCCGAAAACCCACAAGTTGGTTGCAAATGACTGTAGACACCCGCCCAACATGAAAATGACTGTTCCTAGCAAGATCGTGCGCTTGCGCCCAATGCTGTCAGAGATCTTCGACACCATGAGCGATGAGATCATGGCGCCAATCTCCAAGATGGAAATCACCAACCCAATCTCGGTGGCTGTCGGGTAGTTGAAGTACATCTTGAAAGTGACAAACGTCAAGATCCCCGAGCACACGCCCTGCTCGTATCCGAAAAGCGACACAAACAACGATACAAACGCCGAGGTAAAGTAAACCAACTTCTTCCCCTTGAACTTGAGCTTCCGCGTGTACTTCCTTGCATCGAAGTCTACATGCTCATATGAGTTGCCGTAATTATCCATCCGGACTCCACTATCCACCAGAGGGCCCAAGTCGCGCCGTCTGAGGCGATCTTCCTCTGTTGCCGTGTCAATGGTATCCCACTCAGCGAAGGAGTCACCACCGTCGCTGTTATCACCGTCTCCAACACTGAAGTTATCACTGCCGTCGCCCGAGTCATTAGCTTTGCTCTTTATCATCACGGGTTCCGAGTCAAGGGATCCTCGGCTCCCCGAGCTCGAGCTCACGTGCTCGTGTGCTGGTTTTTCGTAGCTGCTGTCCAAGTTGCTCAAGTGGCCCAACGGCTGTAGCGGGTGTTTCTCGCCCTGATTGTTGGTGTAGTTGGACGAGTGCAATGGGGAAGGTCTGCCTGGCGGGTTTGAGGAGTCGACGGCGTCGTAGTCCAAGTCAGAGTTGGAGCCGCCGCCGTGCTCGTTTAATCTGTGATATTTGCTCATGTCGGCATTTAAAGAGAGAAAACGGGGAAGGTGGTAGGTTGAAGGTGTAGGTTGGTTGGAATTGGAGCTAACTTTAGAGCGCGATCTCCAGTGTGAAGGATTGCTTGGGGCCAACCATGTGTGACGAGGGAGTCAAATAGCCAGGAGGGTTTGATATTTTGATTACTTCACAACATTTTGAGCCTAAACTGGCTTGTTGATGCTCTCGTGTGCTGCTATTTACTTTGTTTACTGACTTGAACTTTGTAGATCCTAGGGCGTTGCAGCAAGGGTCTCGAAAATTTGTGGGGTCAAATTTCGCAGCCATTCTACGCTACTACAAAAACGTGTACTTATAGTTTTGTGTCAATTGCGTGGGAGGACGTCAAGTGGAGAGCAGAAGAAAGAGGGAAGAACTTCCAGATTCTCCCAGAATTCTCTGCATGGCTACTGCAATCTCCTAGTCAGCGTCCCGGCATTAAATAGTAGGCAAAAGTCTATAATACGCATACCAGTGCAAGCAGATTCACTAGAATCCAATGGATCATCTTGTCTCATCGATTTCTGGTCAACAATCACTTCTTCCCGCCCTTGATGTAGCTCTCAATATAGAATGCCGCGAACAACATGGTCAAAGGAGTCAAGTAGGCCACATTGATCATGAGAGGCATCGCCTGCTCAGCATTGTGGATGCAGTTGTTGTACGAGTTGCTCAGGGTGTCGTAGTACCACACAAAAGCGTGGAACACGGCCAAGGAGCCGCCAAACACAAACTGGCAGATTTGGAGCGAGGTGAGTATTCTTTTGGCTATCACTGGCACCCTCACTCTGATACAGCACAAGGAGAAGTAGAAATACATCAACGAGTGGATAAACGAGTTGAACACCACAAAAATCCAGATGGGAGGCGCCCTGTAACGGATGCCGCTCCACATACACATCATGGCGCCCGCATGGTGGTAGCTCTGCAAAAGCGACGAGGGCTTCCCCTTGAGCAAGATGATGATGGTGTCGATGACCTCGTAGAATTTCAGCATGTAGAACCACCAGCCGAGAATGGTCAAGTTCTTCGTCATGAAGTCCTGGTTGAAAACTCCGTTTTCCACGTCACACACGGCGTACACGAAATTCGAGAGCCTGCTCTGGGAGTTGTACCTCAACGACATGGAGGCCACCGTTTTGCCAAAGCACTGGAGCATGCTGACAAACGTCCACACCGAGTAGACGCAAAGAAACACGTTGTGCAAGAGCACGAACAACTTGAACAAGGGCGATTTTGCTATGTGGAACGGAGCGGGCGCCAAGCGCTTGACCTGGGTCTCGGTGAGTTTTTCATTCTCCAAGTGGGCTTTCTTCTTCTGCCTGGCGATCACTAAAGGATTGACGAAGTGCACCACGGAAAAGTACACGATGGCAATGGTCAAGGGCATAGACACTTTCATGGAGGCGTCGAAAACGGCCGCCAAAAGGGCGTTTTCAAAGGGAGCCGAGGGGGGCCCCAAGCTGGTGGATGGGTACTTGAAAAAGTCCGAGTGAGGAAGCCCAAAGTAGTGCATCCTGAGGGATAAAACTGGAATGTGGATGAGAAAGAAGAAGAAGAAAGAAAAGAAAGGGCAATGAAGCGAAGGAAAAAGAAGAGTGGGTTTTGGTTGGCAATTGGGGGTAGGATGGTAGCTAGATGACGGCACCGCTGCCTAATGCGGAAAGCGAAACGAAGAGGGTAGCGCCAGGCAGGTGGATGAGAGACGCTTTTTGGGCGCGAAGCCGTTGCAAGGGTGGGAAGTGCTCGAGGGTCAGGAGCACACACAATAGAGAACAATATAAATGCATAGTCCATATAAATAGTTATAGATAACGGAATACAGAATCCGAATTGTTCAAATTCCATCCATCGAAGTTGTTGGTTTTCTGCTCTCGGGTTTCTTCTTTTTTTTGTCCTTTCGCTCTTCCTCTTCGCTTCCTCGGCAGTAGATTAGCTTTTGGCGCCAGACTGCGGCGCTTGTCTCAGTGCGAAGCAGCTTCCCATGGGGCCACAAATCGACAGCAGAATTGGCACACAGAACCCAATTGGAGGATTTGGTGAGAGCTTTTCCATCTACAGCCAGCTAAAAAGTTCACTGTGCTAATTTCACTTCTCAATTGCTCTTGCTGAAAGTTTTGTGTAGCCATGTCTCACTCAGCTTCGCTTCGCTCGGCTCGCAAGAGGGAGGCACCGAATGTTGGGCTTTTGCTGCCCAATTCCGACCCCAGCCTTCGGAGCGCTCGGTCCACAAGAGAGAACACAAAAATGTCGTTTGACTAAAGCCCGGCGGGTATTTGTTTTCCTGTAAATTTACTAGAGTTTATTTTTTATACTTTTTTTTGTTTGTTGAAGTGTGCTTCTTTGTTCATTCGATTCTTTGTTCACTGTTTATGGTACTTCTTTTAGCTGTTCAATACGTATCGAAATTCACTCTCCCTCCACCGCTTGGCCCTGCAAGGTCTATTACTTCACCGCATCTGGTTTGCAGCCATTGCGGTTTGTGGAGCTACCTCTTGAAACAAAGAACCTTGATTGCCATCCTTTGCAATGGAAAGAACAATAACGACACATTACTCTTTACCAAGCTCTTCCTACACTGTAATTCTTATCCTTTACACTCTCAATCTCTTGTCATGATTCGTTACTTACCAGCAATTGGACTGGGAATTGCGCATGTCTGGGGCTAGCGGGGCCGCAAGACTGGGTATCTTTTTCATGGCGCTGACGTTGTTGGGCTGGTTGGTGATGGCCCGCAACGGTTGCATTTGTGGAGGCCTCGTTGGCGTTCTTTTGGGGGATCCTCTGGGGGACCCGCTGAATTCGCTCGTGTAACTTCGTACGGGCGATCTAGCAGGCGACCGCACTGGCGATCTCGTGGGAGACCGTGCGTAGTCCATGGCAACGTCTACATAGCGCTCGGGAGATCTCGTGGGCGATCTCACGGGAGACCGAACGGGGGAGTGGGCGGGAGATGCCATTGGTGTTGGTGGGAGCATCACCGAAGGGAGGATGGGATCGAAGTGCAATTCCTGCTTGTCCAAGATGAGGAAGCGCTGGTCTCTGAGGAAGATTGTCAAGTCAGCAATGGCCTTTTGGGCTTTGGCCACGTCAAACGAGCTCAAGAAGATTTGGTGGTATGGGAGTGGTTCCTTTGTTTCTGGATCGATGGGGTTGGCGTTCCATGAAAGCTCTACATCCAAAAGAAGTCTGAATGGGATGATGATTTTCTCCCTGATATCCTCGTTTTTCTCGTTGAAGGTGCTCTCGAACTTCCCAAGAGTAAATGTCACTTGGAACTCCCACGTTTGTGGAAGCATCGATGCCAACTTCATCGCACACTGGTGAGGCCTGCTGTCGTTGCCCTTGATCGCCAACAAATGGTAATTCTCGCCTTTGAACGAGTCTAGAGAAGCTGGGAAGTCGATGTAGGTGCTGAAGTCTGACTCCAAGTCGTTGACAAACCGGAGATTCTGGCCCTGTCTCCGAATAAGCATTCTGTAGTGACTCTTCAAAAGCCTGAATCCGACGCTGTTATAGATGGCGGACATCCCACGCAGCTGGGCCAATGTGTTCAGACAGCATTGGGCCACCAATTGGTCGATTTCGTATTTCACATACACGATATTCTTCAGGTTCTTCATTGGGCACTTGATCAACACATTGTTGTCTCTTCTGAAGGAATACAATATTCTGTCGTCGTTATTTTTGTCAGGATTTTTCCTCAGGCTCGAGAACTTAATGAATACATTGTATTTTTTCATGATCGACTGAATAATGGAGCCTCCGTTCCCGATGATGCTTTTATGGAAAACCTCAGGAATGTTGAACTCCATTTCCGCTGGCAACTCCATTTCAATGAGCGAAACGCTTTTCAGTAAAATATCAAACACGGAAGAAAGCTGTCTGTTCTTGACTCCCGCTGCAACTGCAATAGATGAGCAAATGGTGAAGTTGTACTCGTTATGAGGCTTGAATCTGATTTGGGGCATGTGGTTGAGCTGGTTCAAAATCTTGATGACTTTGCCGTTTTTTTTACCACTAAGAAATTCTCTGTGCTCATTGCGGAGCTCCATGCTTACTGAGAAGCGGAACTTCGAAGACTCGTCTGTATTGCTTTCTTCCGTAAATAAACAGCTGGCTTGAAATCCTGCAATGAGATCTTTGAGAAGCAGACGAACCTCACTCTTGAAGCCAACAATGCTCATTCCGTTGCAATTGTACGTGAGAATGCATGTCTTGCGGACGTTAATGAGCTTGATCAAATAGTACTCAAAATCGACAGATCTAAAGTTTGAAGGAAACTTGATATCCAAGCTGTAGTAGTTGCAACTGAGGTTGCTGATCTCTTGAATGGTCTTTTTGACTTCCTCCACGCTGTGACCCTGGACAACAACCCTGTTGTTCCTAGCTTCTCCAAGGCTTGGTATCAGAATGAAGGTGCCATGCTGAAGCATGAGCGACAGGATGTCTCTCTCCGAGTATAAAGTGATGATGTCAAGCTTGTCCTTGGAAAGCTCGATCTCCTGCAAATACAAATTTGCTTTGGAGTTCACTCTCGAGTCTACCGTTGCGATCAAGTCCAGAATAATGCGTTTTGCCAAAAGAATTTCGGGAATCCTTCTAGACGTAATCCATATATAGGAGTCCTCGTTTGTCTTTGCCACCTTGCAGTTGAAGTTAAAAGGCATCAAAGCTGGCAAGTATATGTTCACATTCAGCTGGCGAGCAACCTCGCCAAAGTTGGCGAAGTTGACTCCTCCCAAACCGGGAAGTAAAGATAAGGGCACCCCGATTCTGTGCACTTTAAACCCATGCAACGAGGCGTCAACCAAAATTCGGCACTCTGTTTCTGCCACCCTAAGATTCTCCGTTGGCCCTGCTATGTACAAGGCGAAGGGCGAATCGGTGAGTGGGACCGCCGAAGCCTGCAAGTTCTTAAAGTCGATATGTTTGTCGCTGATCATGATCTCCACCTGGCATTTTGTAGCTATCGCTTCGATTCTCAGCACGAATTCCGGCCCTATCTGAGCAAAATCAGCATCAGAAAGGGCAATCTTTTTAACGTCCACCCTGAAGTAAGTGCGCAATAGCTCGATCCTTGAGATATTTATGAATGTTTCCAGCCCGTTTATCAGAATGGTGATGAGCTGATTGGAAAGCTGTGGCTCGACCAACTTGACGTGGTTCACGTCGTCCATTCCGTTATGGTTGAGTTTCCTTACTGTATTCCTCAAAGGCGCCATGTTGTCCATGATTCTGACATTGGGAGAGGGACATGGAATCAACGTGGGAGTGTAAGCAGCCAGGCTCTGCCAGAGGCCAAAGTCGGACTCGAATAACCCAGCCAGCGGGTTTACCAAGTAGGAATGCTCCAACGAGAGAATAACGAGATTGGAGTCCATGGAGGGGGGAAAGGTTGAAGAAGAAGGTCTCTGGATGTGATAGCAAAGGTGTTGGAGAGTATGACCTATATAAAAGGGGCCTTTTTGCAAAACGGTTTGAGCAAGAAAAAATGGCTGCAAATGTCAATAGGTAAACAAGCGTATGCACCAGGTGCCTATTAGACTTCCCGAAAGAGGAAATTGATAACAGCAGCGCAGGAGACGCCTGCCTCTTTGGGAAAAGACATTAAACCAGGTGCAGGATGGTATGGTCTTGGTGCCTGGTTGCGGTTGGTGAAGGGAAGAATTTTGAAGGCTTTGGGGAGATTATGACATATCACACATAGCAGGCAATGATCAGTGTGTTCGGTAAATCTCCTTATGGGAAGAGGAGGAGGGGGTAAGGTGTTGACAATCTTTTGAGATGAAGCCACAAACAGACCATCTTTTAGAAATCACTGAGAAAGTTATAAGAGCTCCTTTGCAAAAGGCGATAGATGCTCCTTGGGTTTTGTGTGACTCTAGGTTGAAGCAGAAACTTGTTTTCAAGTCTAGAAGCATATATATGGTGCATCGTGGAGTGTCAACATCCATCAGCTGTAGTACAACTACTGTACAACTCGCCAAGCAGTAAGAAGGCTTCGTTATTCCATCGATATTGATATTATTCTGATTTGTATTTTTTCTCATTCGTGGGTGCCAGTCTTCGAAGAAACATACTGGAAGGTCAGATTACTGTTTTTGAGGATGGCTCCGTACGGGCCAATCCACTATACGATTTGCTTCACTTACAAAAGCAAGATTCCTATCACTCCAACTTGCCTCAACTATCAATGAACGACTCTTTACACTTCTACTTGATTTTCAACAGAGTGGCGTTGATTTATCGCATACAACATTGTAAACGGTTCCCGATCCACTTCCAGAGGCAGCAATGGAGTTGTAGTATTGATCTATGGTCTCTCTTCAATTGACAACGATCGTACTTCATAATCTCATTGATGTTTGTCCTTTAAGAATGGCTAATTTGATAGACTCACCGTGATGGAAGTTCCTTGCGTTAACCTCACACTATCTAAAGATCAATATCTTGTTTGAACTTAATTCTAGTTTATCCCCTCAGAACTCATTATCACCCCATGAGTTTTGCAGTCAAGTAAAAGTGCTTCTCACTATACTCGAACCGAAATGGACTTTGTTCAATCAAGATGTTGAGGATCTCACACTTATAATACTGTTTCTTTACTTGTCTAAGAAGACCATGCAAATTAATGTCGCTGTTAGTTCCAATTCTAATTTTGAGCCTTCCAGTTGTCTGATTATATAAAGCCCGACGGTCCGTATAACATATCAATTTGTAGGCATGAAATAGCTAAGTATTTCAAGAAGTGTGGCTTGAACGAGGTGAAAGCGTCACGAACCGACCTTCGTCTAAGTTGAGATCAATTGTTTCTAAACCTTGTAGTCAGGACGTATGCATCGACTAAAGAACCTCATAAATATCATCCATTGATTTTTGTAGAGCATAATCAATTTGTTATCACCTTGGTGGAACCCTCTTCGTGTCCCAGATGTACACCATCTCGTCCCAACCCGTGGTTGCACACCACCCCGGATCTCCCCAGAGACTGTAGTCACAACCCAAAACAAACTCACGGTGCTGTCGCATCACACCTTTGCAGCCGCTACCACCATTATGCAAAAAGCGAGCCTTGTCGTCCAGCTGGTCGATCCAAACCCGGGATGTCATGTCATAAGACGTGGAAAGTAGTTCCTGGCCCAGGTGGGGAGACCAAACGACCTTTCTCACGGCAAATTCGTGCCCTAGCAACTCGTTAAGTGGAGTCGGGCCACGTAAGTGGTATGCTGGCAGAGGCTGGCCCGGAATTAGGTTATCGAGTTTAGCTATCATTCGCAAATCCCACACCCTCACCGACTTGTCCGTGCCCGCAGACGCTACAATGTTGGGCTTGTATTTGTTCCAATCACAAGATAGCGCCTCGAGTCCGCCGTGAGCTACAAAGTCAAGCTGGAGCGGCTGCGGAGCACGAATATCCCATATATTAACATGCGACGACCCATTGCAACTGATGATCGTCAGCGGTGAATGCGGCGAGAATGTCGCGTTGTAAACACACTGAGCTGTGTTGAAGGCGGCCTGGCCCTGTTTATGGCTTGTTGGAGGCGCCGGCTGCGAGTTGGAAGCCTTGGCACTATGGTCCACTTTTGAACTCAACGTGAGCATCGATTGTTGTCTCGAAGGAACCCAGAGTTTGATGTTACCGTCCCACGAGGACGTGACAAAATTCTGTTTTTCAACCAAATTCCAATTGACAGAGAAAACCTCTCGCTGGTGCTCTTTCCAGTTCATCACAGGGAATTGCGGCACTTTGGCGTCGAAAAGCTTCACCAGACCGTCTCCCAGAGCCACAGCTAGCTGGTTTTCGTTAATTTCGCTCCAAGAAGTATCAAAAAGCCCATCCTGGGTTTCCCATGCGATATCGTTGTGGATCTGGCCGCTTGGGTCTATCGATAGAACAAAGAGTTTCCCGTTTCCCACGAGCCCGTAATTGGCTGCTGTGGCCACCGCAAGCTTGTTGTCGAAAAAAGGTGAGTATCGCACGCCGTAGCCGTTGTAACCTGCGGTTCTGAAGGAAAGCATTTGGATGGGTCAGGTTGGCTTGAAAGTGTTGATAATTGAGGGTCTACTTTGAGTGCGCACTACTACTGATGGGACCCCAGAGTCAATGCACTGTTGATTCGATCAACCGATTATATACAGAGATCTATGAAACATATTTAGACGTGGTCTAGTGATACACCCACGAGCGTCTTGCTACTCAATGTCTCTCACGTCTGCGACATCTAAATGTCAAATGTGCGTGTGTCGAGGAACTTGATGAGATTGTGGTGCTCGGGGCGGATGTCGTTGATGCTCAAAAGCCCGAACGAGATCATGTCGCCGACAATTAAGGCAGCCTTTTGCTGCGAGTACTTAAGGTAGTCAAACTCGTCGTCGGTGGATGCAATTATCTCGTCGTCATCTACCACGGCGATGTCGTCGACACTCAAGGCGTCGATACCCGTGGTGATTTTAAAGGTACTTGTAACACCCTTCTCTTCGGAGTTAGACCCTAAAGCCGATGCGTCGGTAGATTTAGGTGGCCCGTTTTGAAGAAGTCCCCAGATGCACCAGAAGAACTGAACTGTGGACCGCCACAATATCACTTCATTGTAGAGCTTCTTCACCTCGTATTCTTGCATCTGCAGCACGTCCGACTCATTAATTGAAGGTTTGCTTATTGTCTTTAAGTTGGATGTAGGGATCCTGAAGTCGTACTCAATGTACGACTTGATCAAGTTGATGATCTCCTCCTGTTTTGGATACGCCTCCTCGTGGATAACATGAGGCTGCTTCTCGTCAGCGTAGTCTGACATCCACTCGGCAAAGTGATCAGCGATATCAAATGCTGGGAAGTTTGCACCAGAGTACTCGAAATCAATCACTGCCAAGTCATTGTCTCTTCTGTTGGTGGTGCTGATCATGCTGCCCTCGGGCGCAGGCTGTATCACCTCTTCGGGGTCAAAAGTGTTTCTCAAAAGCAAATTGCCGTACTGGGTATCGTTATGGCAAAACTTGTAGTTCTCGGAGAATCTTGCCTGGTCATACTTGGCAAAGAGCCAGTCCTTGTAAGCATGAAGCAATTGTTTGAACTGGGGCCACGGCAAAAGCAAAATATCGGTGATTTCGCTTTCTTTATACATGGGCAAGAAGTCCCGTTCGAAATTGCCCAACCACTTGAAGATCTGAATCCACGCCTGCGGAAGCTCGCAAGCACGATCCTTCTCGTCCAAATCAATTTTGTAATGCAAATCCTTCATTCTGCGCCCAATCATCTGGGAAATCACCGGGCTCCGCACATCGTCCTTGGTCATCGTGACGAAACCTTCCAAAAACTGCTCAAAGCGGCCATTGGAGAAGATTCCCAAAAGTTTGGGCCCGATTTTCTTGGGCGAAAGCTTCACCAAGATCCCTAGCTCGTAGTCACGATCAATGATCGACTCCACGTTCTTACCGTACACTCTCAACAACAACGACGGCGCAGAGGTCACGGGGTCCTTCAACTCCACCTTGTATATGCTGTTGGTAAGTGCTCCCGAGATACGAGTCACCACAACGTTTTGCACGGTCAAGTGCTTCTTGTGCCATTTGCTGATCCTGAGGGCTCTAATGAGGGCAATGAGCTCCTGCTTGAAAAAATCCAACGGCAACGTGTTATCTAGCGTCACCAGCACCAGGGGAATCGTCATCTCTGCTCCATGCTCGAAATGCTGCTGCGTTAGCGTGAGACTAGCCAACGACGAGGACGAGAGTGATCTCCTCAGACCCAACGAGGGTCTTCTTGTAGCCAGCGTGGAGCGAGAGTTAGCGGTCGAGTTTCTGGTTCTCGACCGAGAACGTGACCTTGACCGAGTGGTCTCGTAGGGAGTGATTTCCATGGCGAAGACGAAGTGGTAGTAATAAGAGTTGTCAGATTAGATTGGCTAATAATCTGTGAGATTATGTCTTGCGACCTATTCCGGTATATGGGTAGGCAGGGGAAAGTGAAGGGGACATGGGTAGATAGACGTTGGGCTTGGAAAACTGAGTATTCAGGGGTTCTGATATGTTTATTAGGTACTGCTGAGTGTGATAATGTGATTTTTATGAGAATTTGTGGAACTTTTGTGTAACTTACACGGGCGCCTGTAATGGTAGATTTCGCAGCCAAATGCATGGAAGTACATCGAAGGTACATGTGTTGATGATATGAGGTAAATGTATGGCAAGTGATGAAGAATGGTGAAGATTACTTATTGAGGGTGACGAAGTATTAGAGGCACAATTAACTGCCTTTCTTGTGAATTGTAGACGGTTTTGCCGCCCAGAGATTGCGCAAAGATTGGTGAAAATTTTGGTACCGATCTGGTGATATTTGCAGCCATTACGAGACACTATAAGTGACTTCGGATGAGCCTAACATTGTACTTAGGTTGTGCAAAGTATTCATTGTGGATACGTAGTCGTGATTTTGTAATACAGTGAGATCACTTACTTGCTTGGTACAGCTGATTCTCTTGTCTGGACATTAAAGAACCGATGTGCTGATATCCAAGTTACATACTATTGTATTGGAGAATTTTAGATTCTTTTTTTCTCGAAACTACTACTCTTTGAGTGGTTCTCCGATTCCTTACCGGGTTCTTTCTGGAAAGCCAGAGAGCTGGGTTTTAGCCAAAAAAGGTGTCAGTTGGATGAACAGTCTCTAGAATATTTGCCGATACTATTGTATAATAGACATATTGTACAAAATGAACGTATTCAATTGCGTTCAGTCTGCTTGAACTATACCTGTTTGCCAGCATAATGTGATTTTGATTACACATTACTCATTTTCGGATCACTAAAGCTATTGCAGCTACGACAGCCCTCAAGACAAGAATAATTGGGAAAACCTGTGTTGACGTTCAAAAAGAACAGTCCATTGAAGGAAGAATCTTGGTGAATGTTCTTTTTTTATCATTCAGAATCAAACGGGCTGAACTTCATTTCAAAGTTAAAAAAAAATTGAATAGTTTCCAGGACCATGAGAAACAATTTCATTGATAGTCACCCACAAGCAACTCTGTTAAAATGTTACCTCCTTCGATCAATTCTGCCCTTTGTAATTGTCCTACCCGACCCAACTTGAAAATGTCCAACATTATCTGTAGATAATGAGACACCTATTGTAAACAAGCCTCTCTACATACTCCTTCATACCAATACATACATAGACAAAGCGAAACAGTCTGTACATAGAAAGGTCTTCGCTTGCCCATGTCTCATCTTAGACTCAACAATAACCAATCCATACACTAAGTAATCACAGCAGGTAGAGAACACAAGCAAACGGCAGAGAAACAGATAAGCAGCAAGGATAAGCGGCCACAAAGACGTTAAGGAATACGAGTCCTTCATTTTTTGGAGAGCAGCAGATAACGCAAGAGATAACAAAGGGTGTCAAGAGCAAGAAGCACAAAAGTGCAGCGGTAAAGGTAAGACAAGTTCAAAGGTTACCATCGGAGGTCAACACCAGCCAGATTCCAGCCGCTTACAAAAACCGAGCAAGAATTGACAATTTCAAAGGCTCTCTAAGAACTACAGGATTATCGTCAATGGAACCATTGCAGGCTTTATTTCGACCATCACATCTCGTTCCCATTATCTCATCCTCGGGTCCAAATGTGTGCGAACTGTGTGTCTCAAACAGGAATCTGAGCACCCGATGAGGCAAGAGCAAGCAAGGCGGAAAAGCTTTAGGCTTAGCGTTGGAGAAGAAGTTCTGTCAGAGATGAACAGCGAAGACGAGGAGAAACGTTTATAGAAACAACATGAGACAACGATTGAGGGAAGCATGAGTTGGACTTGGCCCAGGAGCATCGGCTGGCCCGGTAATGGCTGCGAAAATATATTAAAGAAAGTAAATAAATAAATAAATGAACAAATGTACCACTACCACAACCACACCACCTTCTTTCCTTGATCTCAGTCCGATCTCGTATAAACATCCCCCACATCAAGCTTCATGACCTCATACCAAACTGTCCTTGTGAGAGCCTCCTTTGAGTTTTTTTCCACCCGCTGACCCCCTTCCATTGGCTCATTGACGGGTGTCTCAGCCACCACCGCGCACACGATCGGCCCAGGGCGCAAACACCACACAATGTGGGCCCGGCAGAACACCAGGCTGCCCACGTTACAAAATTGCCTCAGATGCCCCAGTTACAAAATTGGCCAAGTTACAAAATGCAATTGTTCCAATAGCCCAATTGCCTCGATTGCCTCGATTGCCTCAGTTGCAATTGCCCATTTGCTCTGGTCATCAAATGCACAGAGACGTTGCCGTTTTTCGTTTTCTGTGTTTTTCGTCTCTCTCCCTGACGCTCTCTCTGGTTCGTTTCTGCCTGCCGCTCCCTCCGTGGGCTTGCCGCCAGGCGCCTGCGCTTCCTGAGGCTGCCGATTTCGCAGCCAGGATGAGCTCCAGCGATGACACTTGAGCTTTGGCTTTCTTTCCACGTGAGGGGTTTTACTGTCAAGTTGGCTTTATCTTGCTTGCTTTATTCTTCCTCTTTTTCTTTTTTTCTTTTTTTTTACCTTTTTCTTTTTTTTCTTGCTTTGCTTCTTTTCTTATGCTGCTTTCCTTACTTTCTTCTCCTTCCTTCTCTGTGCCTGCCCTGCCCACTTCGCACCCGCTTCTCAATTGGGCCTCTCAGAGCTCCTTTGGGCGGCCAGGGCCACCTCCAGATGCCCCCAAGCCACCAGCCAATATCCACAGCGATGCCACGAGCTTCAGCTCAAGTGAGCATTCTTACTCTAATAATCTTTTCCTTTTTTTTTCTTTTTTTTTGGTACAAATTCAACCTTATTATATCTCCTTCAATTTCATTCCTCCAACGTTTTTCTCTTCTTCGTCTTCCGCACAGCTTCGACCCTGTCTCTCCTGTCGACTCGCCTCACTCTCACTTTCTTTTGTTTTTTTTAGCTTCCTGCCTGCCTGCCTGCCTGCCTGCCGCCTGCTGGACCTGTACCGCTACAGTGGTGTTTGGTTATCACCAGCAATCTGCTGCCGGGTGCTTCTTTGCTTCACTTCTTTTCTTCGCCTGCTTGCTTGTCAGTTTTCCTTTAATCCTTTGGGTCATCCATTTCGTTTTTTTTTTTATTTCAGAACATCTTTCTTCTTCACTGTTTCGGTGCTCCTGTCCCTCGCTTAAGCTTACTGGCGTGTTTTACCATCCTCACTTGTGCCAAACACCTTTGAATCTTCCCAGCACTAGCCGAAGTCGGGACTCTCGGTTGTTGACTTTGAAATCCGTCGCTTTGCTCCTTCGTTGACCTTTTTTTTTCCAATTCCCGTCCTGCCAATTTGTACTGTCTGTTGAAAATCGCTTCCTAGTTCCCACTCCTGTCGCCTAAGTCTAACAAGCTCACGCTCCCCCCCTTGGCCCCATGCCCATCATACGGTCCTCCTCACTGAGTCGCCGCAAACTGTTGCGTCTGGCAAGGCTGCTGTCGCTGTTGGCGTCTCAGAGCACCTACACGGCCGACGGCTCGGCTCTGGCGATGCTGTTTCTGCCGAAACAGCATCACGACGCTCTGGCCCTGCAAAAGCCGTCTCCCGACGACGACCGCCTGATCAAGTTGCTCTTGAAACAGTACAAGAAGCTCGAGCTTGCCTTGTCGAAGTTCAGCTCCAAGCACAACTCCGTGACAAAGGCCAACTTGCTTAGAACCGTGTTGCTCCCGTTTCTTCGCCTGCACCCGCCTTTAGAATCAACCTTTCTGCCGTCCCTGAAGCTCTACGCCAGTTTTTGCTCCGTTTCAACGTCTATCTTGGGCAAGTGGTGGCGCCTGTTGCTTCTGGCCTTGGTGTCTCAGAACCAGACCTCCCCGGTGTCTGCTCTGGACAGAAATGCCTACTTAGAGTGCATATCTCGCATCATGGCTTTACGAGAATGGGTATCTGCCGATTCTGAGGCTCTGGCGGTGTTCTCTTCGTGTCTAGCGGATACGCTAGATTTCTGTGTGCGCCGGGTGCAATCGTTGAAGATCGTGCCCATTTCTATGTGTGCATTTGTGGGCAAGGTTTTCGCATATGCTTTTTTCAACTTGCCCCATGTTTGCAATGCCTTGTTGTTTTTGCTCAATGTCAAGCAGGCTCTGGTGCTGGCGTTGGTGTCGTACTGTGAAGAGCCTTCTACAAGTGAGGTAGCGGACGCAAAGGCCGCATTCCCCAAACACCTATCGCATCTCATCGCTTTTAAGGGCCTAGATAATGTTCCCAAGGCGAAGCAGGGGGTAATCAACTCGATCCCACCGCCGTCTCATCCCGTCAAGGGCATTCGTGACCCTAGCGGCGTCTGGGTACGTAAATGGTCTTGTTCAGATAGCGATATCTTCAATTCTTTTTTTCGTCATTACATCAGCCTTGCCGATATGTTCTTGGCCAATGCCAACCGCAACAGGGAGGTGTTGCCTGCGGTGCTTCCTGGTTTCTATATCATTGCAACTCACGTTTATCAGGTTTTTGAGTACTCCATCAACAGAATAGTTCACAACATGAGGAATCCAGAAATTCCAGCGGGAACCGTTCCTCCTGTGTCTGCTCAAAGTCCATCGAAGCCATCATCCCCGCCACGAACAAATAAACTGCCAGCATCTCCGGCAACAGCGGGGCCTGTTCCTCAGCTGTCCAACTCGTATCCGTTCAAATCGAACGATACAAATTATACTTGCATTTCAAAGATTCTCAAAACCACCAGAGATATCAGTTTCTCCTCCATTCCATTCGCAAACAATCTCACCCGCTTTATAGACTCGATGTTTGTGAATATTGCTCGCTCCACCAGTATTTATGACTGCAACCGAAACGGGCTCATTCTCAGTCTAGTTCATGTGCATTCAACCCATGTTTTTGACACGAGTAATATTGACTGGGATTTTTGGTTAGGCTGTGTCTATCTCATGCTCTCCGAGACCCACCATCTTCAAATCACACAAAGAAGCATGGCATTCTTGTTCAACGTCTGGGACAGGATCCCTGACCAATTGTGCAAAGTGGAAGTGCCGCAATCGATTCTGTATTTGAAGGGCTGGCTCAGGGACCCGCTGGAGAGCATCAAGATGAACTTTTCAAACTGGTTGACCTCAACAGAAGTATGGATGAAATTCTTTTTACATTGGAACCCCATAGTCAGATCTTATTTCTTGCGGCTTTTGGTTTGGAGAGTCATTGGCATAAACAACTATGAGTCTTCATCTTCGATTCAAACTACGCGAAGAAGTAAGGTGAAGCTCGATGGCATGTTCGATGCCTTGAAGCAAAAGAAGAATCTCCTAACTCCGGAGTTGAACTTGTCTCCGGACAGCCCAATGGTAAATCGAAAGTTTGGGATTTTGCCTTTGAACCCTGCTCTGACTTACTTGGGCCCCGATGACATTGCAACTAGTTACTTGACAGGAAATGCAACAAGAACTAGTGACCTCAGAAAGACGCATCCATATGAAGTGTTCGATGAAGCCATTTACTCTTGCACATCTTTACCCAGCTCTCCAGCTCAGCAGAATGGAAAGATAAGTCCAGCTATGACCCCACTCGGGAAGGCGCAAAAGAACGGGTCATTAATTAATTCCTTAAGCAAGTTCTTCAAAGGCTTATCTACGGAAGACAAAGGCTCGAACATGGGATTGCAGCCTCCACAAACTTTTGCTGAAAGAAAACCGCCAACGCATATGAAACGCAATTCTCGGTCATTCAGCTCGTTAACCAGTTCTCCAAGAATCCCATCGAGAAACTCAAGTCCCAGTCTAGCATCGCATCGTTCAGTGTCTACAGACTCTTCTGTTACATCGGACTCTGAGTCGTCCATGTCTGACTTCATTGCGTCATCTAGCTCATCGTTTTCATCGAGATCCTCAAAGCATACTCAACCGCCAGAGCTTTTGAAAGTGCCTCCAGAAATTGTTCGTCCAATATTTAAATTCGATATTATTATCGATAATGAGGTATTGGCTCATAAGTTCACTCAAATGCAAAAGGCAAACGCTTCAGATATTAGTGGAAAGTTCTACATGCAAGGACAAAACTACTTGCCTTCATCGTTACCGAAGGCAGTCAAGGTCCCATCTGTTTCTGTCTTTCTCAATTCAGATATCTACAACCCTTTTTACATAAGCACCGACAACTACCTTATTGATGAGGAGATCTTTGACGAAGGAGAAGAGAGTGAAAAGAAGCACTTCGTCAAGGAGATCACCCACTGGTGCACCAACAAAGCGTCATTGCAGTGTTTGGGTAAAGCTATCAATGAGTGGAATCTGATTGTTGAAGAATTTGAGCGCTTTTTGTTCCACACCATCGAGGCTGATCAAGCTAACTACATGGCCACAATGTCATCAATACCTGGCGAGGATGTTGAAGGATCTCCCAAGAAAAAGGAAATCAACGAGGAGGAGTACTTCCAACGACTTGTTCCGTTCCTCCCGATTGACAGTTTCACGGAGCTCAAGCTACTCAATGCGTCATAATTATTTACATGGATACCTCATACAATTCAAATTTCATTATCGTTACACATCTATTGTTCTCGTAAACCCGTGACCGTCACTTTGAACTTGATGGCTTTCTCTCTGAGGTGTCTGAGGTTTCCTCTTCCTCGCTGAACTTATTGTAGTAATAGACTGTAGAAAGCATACATATGAAGGAACTCGACGCCCAAAATATCAACACGCCAATGAAAAGACTGAGAAAGTAGTACTTCACAAGATAGTAGCGAATGCCATCCCACTCGATGACGAAATCTAGCGATGTTCGTGAGTTGTCTATGATGATCGGCCGAGTGTCAAGAAACTTGAGATAGCTCTGTTGGTCCCGTAACAATTCAACAAGCTGAGCACCCGTACTGTAGAACAATGGCCAATCTACTTCCACTGTTTTGAAAATATCCACAAATACCGGAGGAACCCAATACCGTAGGTGGTACGGGATCCAACTGTTTCTGTCGACATAGATGTATCTCAGATCGCAATTGATGATGAAGCTGTTCTCTCGAATCAATTGCGGCGTAAGCTTGAACACGTATTGCAAAAGGTGGTACGACTGCTCAACAAAACACACGGCCCTCAAGTTGATCCTCACAGAAAACCGAAGATCAGCGTTCCGTCGAAGAAACGGCAACGCCAACGAAGGGTCAATTTCGCTGAAAACAGGCAGAAGGCCCTGGCCCGATGTATCCTTGAAAAAAGACGCTGGCACGGCAAATCTCTCCACAGGCACCAACATCTTGTAGAAATTCAAGTATGTGACAATGGAGATCGGTAAAAGCACCATGACAATTGCCGAAAAAAGCGAGGCGCCATAGAGAGATTGCCGGGTCATAAACAAGCTAGCTCGAGCATACCGTGTGGCCACGGAGCCTGCCCACGCTAAAAGTCGATCAGTAAGGGTAGCCATGGACGCTCTGTGGTGCACGTTTGCACATGAATCGTGGGGAAGGGAAAAAAACATAGTAGGGTTGGCCAATTGAGTGATGGTGCACGGGTGTATTGGAAGTTGCAAAAAAAAAAAATGGAGCAACGATAACGATGGATACAAAATTAAAAAAGACAAAATGACAAGTTCAGCGAATAAGGAGAGTCGTAATACAGCAAATAAGCAGATCCCAAATAAAAGTGACTAGTTGCCCGCCCTCCTGCGGGGCATAGAAGAAAACGTCTGATGGCACATGTATGTAGATGTAGATGTGGTAGTAATGCAGTTTAACCGTAAAAAAAAAAAAAAGGAAAAAAAACCAATGCAAAGATGATAGGGTGGTGAATGGTTGCTGGATGAAAGGGGAGGCGTAAGGTTTAATGAGTGGTGTGTCCCCTGTGGTACTTGAGCCCGTTGAGGTTCTTGTATCTCTTGCCGCAAACCTCGCAACGGTACGGTTTGTCTTTCTCCATGCCGGCACCATCGAGGTAAGGGGTGTTGGACTCAGGGTCAATGATGGAAAAGGTCCCGTCTTCGTTCTCTTTGAGCGTTTGGTTCTGGTGGCCATGCAAACGGTGATATTTGAGGCCGTTTTGGTTCTTATAGGTTTTTTCACAGCCGATCACAGGACACTTGAAAGGCTTATATTCTTCATTCTCCATCACATACAAGTGTCTAGCTGGATCGTCAATATACATGCTGTCGGAGTCGGCGTCTGCCACTTGAGGATTCACCTTATGGGGCGGAAGATGCCTCTGTTGATGCTGGTTACTGTTGTTGTGGTGGGGCGCACCATTTCCGGTGCCGGCATGGGATATCGACCCAGAAACGGACCCTTGGGCAATCGTCTGGTTCTGTAGATTAAAATGGCTTGCCGGAAGGTGTAACGAGCCCTGTTGCTGCTGCTGTTGTTGCTGATGCTGTTGCTGGTGATGGTGGTTGTTCAAGAACACATCGGTGGTGGAAACGGTCTCCATGACATTGTGGATGTTGTTGAGGTTGTTTCTCTGGCGGTGCGCCGCAAGCAAGTGGGAGTCTGCCTCCTGTTGCGGCGACGCCAGAATGTGTGCCTCCTCGTAGTGCCTCAACAAGTCGTGGAGCGTCGGCAAGAGCTGTCCACAGCACGAGTAGTCTTTACAGTAGTCTGCTTCTAATGTGGTGAGATACAGCGTTGTGTTTGGCGGCGAAAGCGTTCCCGCGTGGAGACTGGCGGCATTTACCGGCTGAGACACCGAGCTCATACGAAACAGGCCCCTTCTTGGGTTTATGAGGTTCCCCGGGAGATTGGCACCGTTGGCATTATTGGAACCCCCTGGATGGTTCTGGTACATCATCACCTCGTCCTTGAGCCACAGGCCAATGGTGACAGAACCCCAAGAAACGCCGCCCATGCCCTGGGAGTGGGCAATCAGCTCTCTGCGGAAACGGGAGTTGTTGAAGATACTGGGTTGTCTCTGATGAGTAATATCTATGGGCTGGGGCACATTTAGAAAATCCTGGGAAGGTTCCAGCAGGCCCGAGCCGCCGTTGTCGAAAATGGAGGTGTTAAACATGCAATGGGATGGTGCACTGGGAGCTGAATGTCTGGGAATTTGTGTTATTAGTGTGACTTAGTTCCCTTAGTTGAAGCACTGGCTAATCTGTCTATTTGCTAGCTCCAGGTGAGACTGGCTAAAAAAGATATAAGTTGATAAGCGAGGCTGCTTTCTTATTGGCTGCCGGTGCACTAACACTAGGAGGAGCTGGCGATACTCTTTCTGAAGTGGCCCTCTATATGGGTGAACTTATGGATTAGTGATAACGAACCTATAGATTGGGACGGATATGGGTATATTTGTCAGGCGTGCATATAGGCGCCGTGATTTCTTTTTTGGGCACAGCACTACCGGCCCTAGCATGGGCCATAATATGTTTTATGAAGTATGAACATCGGTACTAGAGCTTGAAATCAAGGGCTCTTTGATGGTGCTCTTTAATTTTTTTAATTCTGATTGTGTTGGCGATTGCATGGCCTTGTCGCTTCTCCTAAAAGAGTGTACTGCATATGGTTGCACATTGCCTCTCTCCATTCGTCATTAAATTTCCCTTGAAAGCGGGAGCTCAAAGTAGAAAAATTGGTCATAAAGGTAAATTGTCATTCGGTAGACTGTGTATCAATTTTTGGGCTATCTGGGGTCACCGGTTCATGTGGAAACGGCATAAGGATGCTAAATCTAAGGAGACAGTTCCGTGCTGTGTACAGTACACGCTCCAAACTGACCCCCCTCAAATCTGGAAATTTCACTTTGTGACGGCAACGGCATCTCTGGTCACGTGATCTCGTTCCGATGCCCTGAACCAGCCAATCACTGAACACATCAAATAGCGTAGTGAACTTGAAGTCCAGAACAGACAAGCTCTTTGATAAAAAAAAGGACGCAAAATAAGCTTGCAAAGAATAAGAAAGCGCTGTGAATCTGTGGTGATTGCGTAGTTTTGTTCTACGTTCTGTTATCTACTCAGTGACAGCGGTTACGCTGTCTTTGCCTCCCTCGGTTGTTGCACTGTGAGTTGCATCTGCGTGAATTTTGAGAACGTTACTGATCGGGTGACTATAGTCACGTGTATATGGTCCGTCCGATACTCACTAGTTCTGTGCGTCGCATGCAGGGGCATGGCGTCAGGCTAAATATCCCACACATCAAAGAAACACAGATGAGGAATTAGTGAAGATTCCATGAACTTGATAAGATGCAGTCGCAAAAGAACCCCTAATTTATCAAAGAAGAAATCGGAGTTTGCCAAAACCCAGCGAAAGTATCACTACACCGTTCCAGCTTCAAATGGCTGCGAAGTTTTTAATTGTTTGCCAAATGCAACGCTTTTCCAGACTAGCAACTAGCCACGAAACTTCTCAGATTCTAAATGAGTATTGATAAGAAGACCTTAGGTTGCCTCCAAGAAATGCTACAATAGTTCTAATTTTGAAGCAGGCCACGATATTGCAGCCCTTGTGACTCAATACAACCTATGCCATCCAACAGTATTGGTAAATATGGTCAACTCAAAGTCGGCTACTATGATGAAGTTGATCTATTTGTCATTCCCAATATGAAACTCATATTCAATCTTTCTCTGAATCATTTGTTCAGTCATTTGTGTTGTTTGGAGGGTAGCTTCTGATTGCAAAGAAGCACATGAAGATCAGGGTGAGGGCACCTACAAATCTTAAATGGGTATGATTAGATATAATCAGAGATTCTCACGGAGAACTTCTCAAAACACCATCTACTGGTAACAAAAATCAAAGTGCTCCTGCTGCTGTAGTGCTATTTGTCTACTTTGGCACAAGCTTAGAATGCTTCTACTGCCAGGTGCGAAATGGCTGCAAAACGTGGCAGTCTACCCAAACAGAGCACACGAGCAGGGTATGAAAAGAAGAATTAAAAAATATGAACACCAAGAGTCTGAAATGAGAATCTTTCTTTTTCCAATCTGTCAGGCTTCAATTTTCGACATTCATATATGGCCTCTCCCCTTTCTGGACACCACAAACGAAAATATCAGCAATGAATATGCAAACGTATTATTTTTCCCAAATACCACTCTTTTCGTCACAAATTTATTTACATCTTGCTGTTTGTACATGTGCATTGATCATCTGCTGCATTTGATGCACCTGCTTTGCGTATTCCAAACTCTCGGACCTCGGCCAGGGGGACTGTGATTGTGCCTGAATACGCGATTGATTGAATTGCACGTGCGCGAGATCACGTGCAACAGCCACAACTACTACACTTCTGGGCCCTGTCTTCCCTGTACGACTCCGGCCTCTGGTCTCTTTACATCATCTGAGACTTCTTCCGAGTTATTAGCCCATAGTCTCCAAAGAAGCAGACTCGCTCGTCGTCAAAACTCCCATGGAGAACACACCCGACCCAGCCTCTCATTCAATCACGTGATCTCTCCGACTCGGATACCGCCGCCCTTTTTGCACCCAAATGAGCAAATCGGTGCTTCACCACGGTCTGTTGCATATAATGCAAACACTTTGTGGTTTCTGTCTTCACTTTTTTACCCTTTTTCCTCTCCTGTTTCTTCTGTTCTTCATGTCTCTGCCATGCTTCAGCTCCCCTCGGATGTGATCGTCCGCATTGCCTCATATCTACCCCAGGAAGATAAGCTTAATCTCGCTAAGACATGTCTGGAGTTGTACAACACGCTACATCCGCTCATGTACGAGGTCATAGTGCTTGACTCGTCCCGAGTGCACTTAAACGAGCTCCAGGCGTTTGTCAATCGCCACAAATGGTTCGAAGAATACGGTTTTGACTGCTACCCTACGGTGGTGAGGTCTCTCTATGCGCTAACGAGGCTCTTGAAGAACCTCTCGAAGAATGTGCATTTGTGCAAATATATTAAGTACCTAGTGGCTCTGGAAAACATTCCTGATATGCCCCACGTGGAGTTGGTCGGGTTTCTCTCGGGAATAATCCCCAAGTTGACCAACTTGTCTTCTTTCCAATGGTACTCAGTCCATCAGCCCTTGGACGCCCATTTGATGTCTCAGTTGCCTTCAAGAGTCCAGCAGGTGAGAGGTAATCTCCAGTTTTCCCTGGCGTTTTCCACATTCAGCTTGCCTGAAAGCGTGGAGATTTTGGACATCTCCAACTTTGGCTGCGAAAAGAACTTGTACAACCTCGTGGGCTTCCCCGAGCAGTTGTCGTCGCTTACGGTGCTGAAGCTGGTTTCTCCAAGCAGCCGTATGTTCACCACAACGCTTTCACCCTGCTGTTCAGCCGTGCTTTCAAATACCCAGGAGCTGATCTACTTGGACGCCCCCACATACATTTCGTCGTTGTTCAACTCGCTATCGTTGGACTCACCAATCAAATTGATATCTCTTAAGCTTAGGGATATTTCTGTGTCTGTGTGTGACGCACACATCTTGAAGAACTACGTGGATTTGGCCTGCCTCACGAGCTTGGCTTTGGAGGATTGCACGGAGATCTTGTTTGACCATGTCTTGCCCCATAATTACATCTCCTCCACTTCCTCGGCGTACATTCGGCGCAACGCTCCGGCAGAGCTTTTCTTGGACCTTTTGGTTCCCGAGCTCACTTCTTTGAGGCTGCTTCACATCAGCATGACCAATGAGCTATACTACAACAACTGCATCATCTCATCCATTGCTGCTCTTAAGGGATTGGAGAAAATAAGCGTCCATTTGAAGTACCTTTATCGTGGCAGTGAACCGATTGACTTGGACCCATTGGTTGAGGCTCTCGAGAAGCACGCCCCAACTTTGAGGTATCTCGATGTGTGCTTCAACACTATAGACAACAACGTCTCTCCAGGCCAGAAGAAAAAACAATGCTCTCTTTCGACGGAATCGCTTGCCAGGCTTTCCAATCTCACTCAGCTTGAGTACTTGAAGATTCCTGTTTTCAGAAACCAAATGGATACACTCCATGAAAGCCTTCAGCATATACCAAAATTAAAAGTTGCCCAAGTGGGTGTAACAGACCTGGGATCGAACACTACTAGCAATGGCGACACCTTAATCTATGCTCTTTACAACACCAATTGCCTCATTTCCCAGGACTATTTCACTTCGCCAAACTCCTTCACGAGCCTGATTCACGACGAGAAAAAGCACGAATACCTCACCTTGAGTGAGAAGTTCAAAGATAGTATCAGTCTGTTAAGGTACATGAGATACGATCTTAAGAACCAGTCGCTCGTCTACGACTGCCATGGAGCAGTTACTGAAGCTGAGGATGGCGCGGTAGAGAATTTCGACACACTTGTGTCGTCTGTCATGATCTGAATCAGACAACTCTTCCAATTGAAGGCTTACTTCGTCTGTGACTGCAATGCATCTCTAAAATACATAGTTATACAAAAAGAAAGAGCTATTCATTTGCTTACTCTCCATCGTCGGCGTCGTCAACTTCTTCTTCGAGCTTCTCTTTTCCATTTTGCATGGTTTCCTTGAAAACGTCTAGCGCCCGCTGTCTGCCCATCTTATAGTCGACGATTGGCTCGGGATACTTGTTCTGCTTTGCAAGTTGGGCCAGTTTAGCGTGGTCAAAAGGAGCATGGATCAACTTCGACTCGATATCCTTGAGCTCAGGACACCACTTCTTAATAAAGGCTCCCTTGGGGTCAAACCGCTCCGACTGACTCGCAGGATTAAACACACGGAAGTATGGCTGGGGGTCGACACCAGTAGAAGCAGAAAAACCCCACCCACCGTTGTTTGAAGCGAAATCCCCGTCGATCAACTGAGACATGAAATACTGCTCTCCATACCTCCAGTCGATAAGCAAGTGCTTGGTGAGAAAACTGGCGACAATCAAACGGCCCCTATTGTTCAAGTGTCCTGTTTCCTTTAACGCTCTCATACTAGCATCCACAATAGGGTAGCCTGTGTTGCCTTCCTGCCACTTCAAAAAGTGATCCTTGTTGTATTCCCAAGGCAAGTCGGAATATTCCAAGTGGAAGGGCTTGAACATGGAAACATGCGGCCAGAAGCACAAAATGTGCTTGTAAAAATCTCTCCACGAGACCTGTCTGAGGTACTCTGTGATTCCTGGAGCGGCAGTTTCGTTTGCCTCTGTCAATAACTCCTTCTCATGCAACATCCAAAGAATTGTCCTAGGGGAAAGTGTGCCCGAAGAAATGTGAACACCAAGGTTGGAGGCACCGCCCTCAAGGGAGTTTCTTGTGTCGCCGTATTTCTTGATGGCATCTGATTCTGTCCATTTTTCCAAAGCGGCGTACGCATCATCTTCGCCAATGTCCTTCCAGTATTTATTGAATCTCTTCTCATCCACCTTGATAGTAGGAAGCCCGTGGCCCTGCTTGATTAAGTCTTCTTTGCCAACCTCTTGCTTTACAGGACTATCGACGATAATCTTGCCCTTGTCGATATAATGGGCATTGACGTAATCTACCCACGCTCTGTACCATGGCGAGAAGACGGCAAATTGTTTACCTGAGGACTTGGTGACCAATTCACCTGGCTGCACGACACACGTATCGTGGCAAACCTGGAAGTTGATGCCTTTCTCCAAGGCCTTATCGATCAACTTAGTCAGAAGTCGTAACTCGTCCACTTCGTACTCTTGGTTCACGAAAAGGTGAGAGACCTTGTGCTTCTGTAGGAACTCGAGAATTGAGGGAATGATCTTCGCCCTGGTTTCAGCATTGATCGTGACAAACGCAATATTCAAGTCCGCCAACTTCTTGTGTAGTTTTTGCATGCTCAACACACGATAGTGCATCTGGAACTTTGACTTCCCGTGTGCCTTGGTCATCTCCTTGCAATTGACCCAGAAACATACCAAGGGCAACTTGTTTTTTGCAGCCAACTTGCTTGCCTCAGACAAGCCCTTGTTGTCGAAAGTGCGGAAGTCTCTGACAAACCAGTGGGCAATGCAATTGGCCGGTTTGATTTTGGACCTTTCTTTTTCCGTGGATTCTACCTTGTTGAGGAGAATGTTGTATGGTTTGTTCTCATCCTTCGCATACTTGGTAGCTGCCACCGCTGTGGGCAATTCCTTTGGATAGAACTTAGAGCTGAACTTGGGAAGCTGCTCGAGCTTCTGTTTTTTTGACATTGAACCCTCTCAGACTGCTACACGATGTTCAGCACATCTTATATGTTGGAGCAACTCACTGTTGCTACTGGTGCTTGCGGTCATGTGATCGTCTGTGAAAGGACCATTTTCAAGGGCTTAGATGAGCTAGTTGGACGTAGCAAGGTCGCAAATGCTCACAAAACCACGACAGCCCTGTGTATGTGATGTAGTTCTCGTATTGCTACCGATGTGCGTGGTGATGATTGAGCAACCATAGAGTGCGAGACAATGGACGGGGTTTTTGTGATTTAACCAGCGACGAATTTTGTCAATTGCGAAATTTTGGACACTTCTCGTGTCTTGGATCGTAACCCTTGCAAGAATGGTGACAGGTTGACGTCTTTTTGTGATACTTGTTCTTGTTGCATTTACACTGAGCGCATAATTTGCACCCATTTGGAGGTTCCCTACCGTCTAGAGATGTAGCTACAAGTTTACTGAGTATACGAGCAGTAGACTCAAAGAAAGTGTCTATGACAAACAAATCGCTGAAGACTTAACGTTTTAGTCCTCAACGAGCCCTCCTCTTATTCTTCCTTTTTTGTTCAAATGACTCATAATGAGACAGTACTAAAAAGCCACGCTCTCCTATACCAGTAAATGGACCATGGCTATCCATCCATGTATCGTAAACTCTACAGTCACTCTTCTTGTAACACCTGGGTAGATCAATACTTATATGGTCAGAAAGCAAAAGGCTACAGTTCTGGACGAAATTGCCGTCACTTCGGAATCCTCACGTTTCCACAATGAAACTCTAGAGACACTATCTAAAGATGTCTACTTGAAGAAAGTCTCTATCTCTGTTGGCCTAAAAGACCTTCTACTCGACGCAGATGTGAGACTCAACCACGGAATCAAATATGGGCTTATTGGTCCTAATGGATGTGGGAAAACGACCCTCATGAAGTGTCTTGGAGACAAAAGAATTCCTGGGTTAGCTGATAACCTTCGAATTTTGTACGTCGAACAGTTGCCGGTTGAGAGTACCTCAAAGCTGGTGTTAGAGACCGTTTTGGCTGCTGACAAGGACAGAGTCAAATTACTGCTGCTCTTGTCTACATTGGAGGCAGCATTGAGTTCAGCCGACCCATTGAAGATAAAGCAGGCCATAAAACAGGTCAAGTTGGAGGAGCAGAAAGCCAATCTAGCTGCAGCACAAAAAACTGCCACTGAGAGAACAGGAGCAAGAGGACATAGGGCTCGAAAGGCATTGGTAGAGCAAGAGTCGCTTGTTGCAGAATTGGAGGCTCTTTCTTTGGATGAAGTTGTTGATTCTAACACTGATGAAGCTTTTGTTGCCCAAGAAATGGCATTACAGTTGAGTGAGCAGCTCAAAGGTTACGATTCAGAGGAAGTGCTTCGCTCCAAGGCTGCTAAAATCCTCAAGGGTCTCGGTTATTCAGATAAGAAGATGCAGCAGCCAGCCAAAGTGCTCTCAGAAGGCTGGAGAATTCGTGCCTCATTGGCTGCAGCGTTGCTTCTTCAGCCTGACATACTTCTCCTTGACGAGCCAACAAACCATCTCGATTTGCCCACTGTTTTGTGGCTCCAAAATTACTTGCGGGATCTTGAAGACGTAACTTTGGTAGTAGTGTCTCACAATCGAGCATTTTTGAACGAGGTGGCCGAAGAAACCATCGTTTGCAAGAAGCAATCTTTGGAATACTATGATGGAAATTACGATGAATACATGGAAAACTTCCAAAACAGACAATCCTTCTTGCGGGCTAAAGCTGATGCCAATCGAAAAAAGAAGGAAGCTTTGGAACACAGTATCGAGAAAGGTCTCAATTCAGCTAAGAAAAACGGCGACGATAAGAGTGTGCAAAGAATGGCAGCACGCAAGAAGAAGCTTGACAGAATTGGCATGGATGTGAACAGTAAGGGCCACAAATACAAACTTAACAGAGACAGAGCTGGATATCACGAAAACTTCCTTGAAGAAGTTGAAGTTGAAGAAATAGTGGAGCCTGATCACTGGAATGTGGAGCCCCCACCGCCAATGCGCTACAGTGGGGATTTGTTAGTGACAAGCAATGTCGGGTATAAATATCCCGAAGGCGACGTCATCTTTGGCAGAGTTTCCTTCAGCATAGGCCAGAGAGCCCGCATAGCCCTAATCGGCGCCAATGGCACAGGTAAATCGACTCTCATTAAGTTGCTCACGGGCAAGATTCTTCCCAGTGTTGGACACATAGAAAGGCCAGGAAATGCCACTATAGGCACATTTGACCAGTTCAATGCCGAGGTCTTTCTAGCTGAGTATAGCTCGGAGGCTACTCCACTCTCTGTGTTCATGGAGAAGTACCCCAACGGTAAAGAAAGCCACTATAGAGGGCATATGGGCAAGTTCGGGCTCCGAGGATCCACTGCTATCAAGCCTTTGGCCACGCTAAGTGGAGGAGAGATGGCACGCCTTAAGCTTGCACTCAACTTCTTTGAGCTGTCGCCGAACTTAGTGATTCTTGATGAGCCCACCAATCACTTGGACATGCAATCTATCGAGTCGCTCATTGAGTTGATTGATAAGTACGAAGGCGCCGTGGTCATTGCCTCTCACGACCAGTACTTCGTGACGAAAGTGGCGAAGGAGATCTACACATTCAAGAAGAAGCAGTTGAAGCAGCTCGAGTCTATGGATGAGTACATCGAGGAGGTAAGTGGAGCATGAAGCGATGGTAGAGGCATGTGTTACCACGGAATGTCGTTTCTTTGGAGTAGCAAATGAGTACCGATCAATTCATGTAAGTAAAGATGATGCTGGTCATCAGTGTTCATGACCCAAATACGATGCCAGCATAGGTGAGCAAAGAATGGAGGTACTCTGTCCGTTGGTAACTACTTGGAGGAGGACAAAGAACCCTAGTTTCATTCGTTTTGTTTTAAAATAGGCGATTTAATTGATTCAAGCTTATCCACTCACCAAACCCTGTTCATCGTATTTTTCCCTCGCTAAGTGTAAGCCACATTGGGTAAAGTTGGCTTTGGCAACCTTAATGGCTGCGAAAAACGTTCTCCAGCAGCACCCTCACAGATGCTATGATTTCCGAACAGTGACACATAAAGCATAAGAGAAAAGAACAAAAAAATACTAGAATCAGACTATTTGGGCAGCCCGCGAATCAAATAAACATTCCACCATTTCGTATCCGCCAGCTCCATGAAGTAAATCTTACATTCTCTCGAAGCTCCCTCACCTGCCTACCGCGCCTCGTATAATGCCGTCAGGTCAAAACTCTGCTATACTTCCCTTACATAGCCTCGCAGCACAGCCTTCAGCACCCCCATTTCCTCAGCTGGCCCTTCACTTTTTCTTGCCCTCAAAAATAACTTCCTCCGAGTACCACCAGCATCTTCGGTGGCTATAAGCATTCACTCACCCACGTGGTCAACACAAGCAGAGCCTCATCAGCCCAAAATCTTCAGTACCCACTCCATTCGCTTAACCACCCAAAACCTCCTACCATCAGTATTCGCCTAGCTTAGCCTACTCATGAAGGCCAGAACGCGTTTTGGCTTACTATGCCTTGTGGCCATTGGGTTTGTTTCGGTGTATCTATGGCCCTCAAGAACGCTCCACACTGTGCTGGCTGGAGACGTATTCTCGCTGAGTCAATTTCTGGACCTGGGGTCGCTCGAGCAGATGTGCTCATCCTACTTCGATACTCTAGCTCATATGGCTCCCGAGTGGGCTTCAAGCTCGCGATTCCAGCCGCTTCCCGGGGTGGCCAATCACATTGACCACTTGCGCATCTACAACAGGTGCTACTTGGAGAACGGGTTCCAGCCTACGATTGCTGCGTTGGCGGCGGAAAAGCAGCTCCTACCGTTTTTTTCGGGCTCAACTCCCCTGGCGCCAGACTTCAACGTACTGTACTTGCGTAACCACTTGAAGAAGGCAGAAGGTAGGGGCATTGTAGTCAGTATAAGCGACGCTGAGGTTGGCAGAGCATCCAACCTACTACGTGTCCTCAATTACTTGGGGAACGAGCTCCCGGTGCAATTTGTCCACTTGGACGAGCTTTCGGACGTGTCTGTGAAATTGCTTGAGTACGCAGCAGTGTCGCCTCGGGCTCTTGGCCACGACCAGAGACTCACTTTCATAAACGTCAAGGATTACTTGACACCCAGCTTCGCTGAGCATTTCAAGGGCTACAACAGAAAATGGTTTGCGGCGGTCTTCAACACATTTCACGAAATGATCCTTATGGACGCTGACGCAGTTCCCTATGTGCTACCTGTGCTGTTCTTCCTGCTACCGGGTTACAAGGAGAGTGGGGCGTACTTCTTTCGAGACCGTGAATTAAATGTGCTTTTGAAAAAATGGAAAACCGATTTTTTCAAGCGCCTATTACCGCTGCATAAGTCCCCATTTGGATTTGAGGTGGACCCCGTTCAGTTGCAAAACAACTTCTTTCTATTTAATTCAAAGCACGTTGCCGAAAGCGGTGTGGTCATCATAGACAGGAAAACACATATGTCTGGATTGGTTATTCCTGTTGCATTGCAGTACTTTCGTAAGAGCGGAAGGATTCTTTATGGCGACAAGGACTTGTTTTGGCTTGGTCAGTTGATAAGCGGAAACTCCAACTACACATTTCACTTCAATGCTGCTGGCGCCATGGGGCAAATCGAACCAACAGGTGAAATATGCTCGCCGCAAATGGCCCACTACGGCTCTGATCACCTCCTTTGGTCTAATGGAGGCTTAACTAAGTGCAAGAAGCCGACGTGGGTGCGTGATTACCTCTTATACTCGAGATTTCGTCAGCAGTTTAGTTCTATTGAGGAGCTCAAACAGAGCTATAATGGGCCTGTATCGGTGTCGGAGATCATTATTCCCGCTACTTTGAAGGACAAGAATATTCCAGGTACGGGAAAAAGGCCAGTTTCCAACTTCAATAAGGCAGATGATCATGGCTGTGCTGCAACGTATTACTGTGCCAACGCAAGGGATGGGGGGCGACTAATTATATTGAATGAAGAGGAAAAAAAACATATCCAAGCTGTCATCGAGGTGTGGAATGATCGTCGTTCGTGGGGAACTTTATAGAGCACGGCAATCATCCTAGGGATAGCAAGCGTATATTATATTATTTATAAAGCATATTATGAGAAATCTAAGCATCTAAAGAAAAAATTTGACGATGTTGTCAGGTCATCCGAAAAATTAGGTCTGTCTGATTCTGTTCTGGGAGTATTTGGCGACGAAGGAGGCAAAAATACTTACGCCGAGCATCCCGACAAGAACCATATTCGAACCCAAGTACATTCGGTTTACATCATCTGCCCACCCCGAGTACAAGGCGTAGGTGGCCGTCACGGAGCCGAGGTTACCCAAACCAGTGACCAAGGCAGAAGCACAGCTAGCGCCGACATCGCCGTAACGGCCCTCGAAGATCTCAGCCGACCAAGACATACAAATGGGCACTGTGGGGCCCAAGCCATACCCTGCAATAAGCAAACCACCATATTTGCTCCAGGGTTTCTCTGCAAAGGTGGTAACTATCATACCGACGATGATGATCACACAAGCACCACTGAAGAATAAAAAGCGGAACTTTTTGAACCGGTCCGCAAAGGGAGTGATGGTGAGAATTCCAAACAAGTCAAACACCCAAATAGGAGCGTACAAGAGCGAAACATCAATATCCGAAAGATGTGGATTTTGCACTGAGATTATGGTGGATCCAAACACAGCAAGACCAAAACCGGTTCCTACGACGCCAAAGTACATGATCACAATTGGCCAAAGCCTGAAGTCGGAGATGATGAGCACAATGTCTTTCCAGCCCCAATTCAACTTTTTTTGTCTGCCAATCATGTCCTTGCAGTGAAGTTCCCTCTCTGGAGTAGAAAGTGGATGCGTGGGAGTAAAGTACTTCCTCAAGAAAGTTCTAAAAATACCTGCGTCCTCTTTGTGTTTCTTGAAAGGTCTATCTGGAAGCCACCAGAGCAAAGAAAATCCGGCCACCATGGTGATACAACCATAGATGAGATAAAGCCATTGCCAACCAGTGTAGCCTCTCACACCATCCATTTTCTGAAAACCAGCACTGACTAAACCACCAACAGCGCACGAAATCTGGGCAGCCGTGAAGTAGTACCCTACTCTTTGAGTCATTCTGTGGTTGGGGTACCACAAGGTGATGTAGTAAGACATTCCGGGCCAAACTCCAGCTCCAACGACGCCTCCAATGAATTGAACAGCGTACAATCCTTGATAGTTCTTCAAGGCACAAAAACAGGCATAGATTAGACCTACCGTGATAGCAATACGGGCCAACCATGTCTGAGGGCTGACTTTGGTCATGACTAAATTCATGGGCAAGTCGAACAAGATCGTTCCGATGTACCCCAAAGCGTTCGCTGTAGAGAGGTTCAAGGCAGACAAGTTCAACTTCTGGATTAACGAGTGGCCCTCTTCTCGGTTCATGGTCAAGGTGACTCCATAAGTGTTGGATCCAAACGAGGTGAGGAAGTAGAGAGTCCAAAGTGCCGGGATGATTCTTTTGTCCAACTTTCTGTAGATCTTGTCGAGCTGTTTTTGCTCTTCAATGTTTGCAGCTTCGAGCTCTACGAAGCTGATTTCCTCAGTCTTCGTCATTGAACTAGAGTCCTTAGACGTTTTGGGGGGGATCTCCATGGTCATGTTGCAACGAAAGAAGATTGAATTAAAGAATTTGCAGGCGAAATCCGCTAGTATTTATATCCAAAATATTTAGCTCTTGTTGGCCCCTTTTCACAGATTTTAGTCTCGGTGTAACCCAAAAAATTCAGTACGGACTTTTCACGCATCAACCAAGCTCGAGCGTCTATTGTGCGGCAGGATGACTACGAGTCATCCAACAAGAGTCATCATGCCCCCATTACAAAACCGTTGGGAATTCAGAGCTCACCTTGCATTTGTTGGCACCAAGGAATGCACTTAGATCACCAACGACGCATATCCTTGTAGTTGACGCACTGCAACGCCATAGGTATTCTGTACCGTTCGCCATCGAACTCAAAGTACTTATCGTTTGCTCCCCAGCCCATAGGTCCGGGGCCCCAAGTAGGCGTATAGCATACTTCATCCCACTTACATAGTCTAGAACAGCGGGTGAATATCGACCAGCGCAAGGCACCCAAAAGATCCGCGAGCTTCTGCTTCATGGTGAGCAAACTGTGCTTGAACTCGTCATGCCTATCATTTTTGGGCTCAATGTAGATGTCCAGCATCATCTCCCTGACATCACGGAATATTCCAAAAACGGTTTCCACCACCTCTCTGGTCACTCGATACAAGGAGGAGTAAATCAAACTGTCTGACCTAGTTGTCAATGGAAACGTGTGATAAGCATAGTCCTTGATGGCCATTTTGATCGCATCCTTCTCTTTTGTCTCTTCATCCTCGGTGTTATCGTCAGAATACCTTCTTACGAAATTGAAAGTCAACCGGGATAGGTCAGAAATTGCGGTTTCTAAGGCTGCACCAAGATCACCCTCCTTTGAACTTGCTTCGAATACCCCAAGAGTAGTGTTAAGCCCCGAAAGCATCGGGGCAAACTTCTCCTCGATTCGTCTGGTGAGAACCTGCCAGTTTGTTTGATGAAATGGATCCACAGGCTCTAACACGCTCTGACGAACGTCACTTATGAGCGCCTCTTTGAGTTCCTCGGAGAGGTTATGAATTCTTCTTTTGTACGGATCAGGATTGAGCCATGTATGATTGAGAGGAGTGACCATCTTTGAGAAGTCAAGCAAAATTCTCTGGTCTCCGCTATCCACGCCAGCGCCAGCTTGTTGGTGCTCGAATCTGTTCATATATGACCACTTGTCTACGAGGTGCTTTCTTTTTTCTTCAAGAGAAGTTTTTGGAGTGGGCTTTTCGTAGGGCAAGTGAGCCAAACTTGTGATGTTGTTCAAGGTAACGTTGGCCACGAGCTCGATTCCGTCGTGGAAATCACAGAGAACCATTTCGAATCCGACTTCAAGACGAATGAATCCTTGAAGGCCGAATTCCTTGCCCCATTTGCAAATCTTCTCTGCTGCCTCGTACTCGTTCACTTTTTTGTTGATATCCTTCTGTCTGCTCAAAATCAACTGCTGGTCCATTTCTCCCGTGTTTGTCTTCGCTGCAGAAGCACCATCGAGATAGATGAGCTTATCCAAAGGCTTTGTGTTTCTGAATGTAGAGAAACGTGCCTCTAAAGGGATGAACGAACTCTTCTGTGATCACTTCCTGGCTCCTCTCTCCCACCATCGACTTGTGGGGTCTCTTGTGTGGTTTTCCGAACCGAGGAGGCCCATTGCCTCTATCGAACCCAGCAAAGCTGTAGCTGAACTCATAATCCATGGCAATCCACTCATAGGACTCCGGTACGTGGGGCAGCCCTGTGGAGTGGTACATGAGGGTGTTGGGTGGAATATACGCTGGAATGAACGACACCCCCACGGGAAAGATACTGTTATCCTTCTCTTTCAACGCCCCATGGACTGTGTTAAATACAGCCGAGGCGTTAAGCAAGTCCACTGGGTGTTTTTCGTACCATTGTTCCGCATCTATGTTCTGGAAATTGTGGGGTCTGGGTTGTCTGTAGTTGCTGAAGGTGCTCAACGAAAACCAGATGAGAACAGCGTTGAGCAGCAAGGAAAGCCAAGTAAGGGAAAGAGGCATTGGGGAAAGAGGTATTGTGGAAAAGAGAGAAGTGGACGTTGATAGGAGCTGAAGTGGAATTGAGGATTATTGTGGGGCCACATCCGGGGCGGATCGAGAGGGTTCCGAGATCGGCGCAGTGATGAGATAGATAGCGTGAAATGACTGGCTTTACTGGAGGTTACCGGAGAAAAGTGTGGTTGTTAAGTTTGGTCTTGGTAGAGAGGCTAGGAATTGACCGTTTTTTTTGCCGGAGAAGGGCCAACACAAACAACGTGCTGTCTGCGTGAGGTTCCTATGAGACGGCCCGATGAAGCCGATTTGCCGATTTCACCGAAACCAAAAAGCGTGTTGCTGAAGGGAGCAATAGTTGGAAAAAAAACGTCATGTGATACTTTCTAAAACGGCTTTCGTGGATTCCATGAATATATCGTAGTCGATTAAGGCTTCACTTGAAATGGTTGCAAAATCGACGCCGGTGGTGCACATGGTTAGGTGGCTAGGGCTTCCCTCGTTTATAGATGCATCTACATTCTATTGAAATGTTGAAAGCGCCGAGAAAGTACATTTGGACTTGTAATCTTAGCTAGCAAGATATCTTAAAAGAACTATCCAGGCTGTCCGTTCTTGCTGGGAAATCTTGTTTGTGTGACTGGTAAAGTTCTAGTAATATGTGCGATTTTGGCTGAAAATCGATCCCCACATTTTCGAGCCATGAGGTTCAAATTGGGTAATGAGAGCTCATGGTAATTGTTTACGGGTTGTATGGATCTCTATATTGCAATCAACTGGTCCTTTTTGGTGGTCTGTGATTTTTAAAGAAATGTTGAGGTAATTGCGTTTTGTAGATACTACGAGGAGTTCACTAAATAGTGCGAATAATATGTGGGAGTGTGCTATTTCAACTAGCAATAAGAGGCTATGCAAAGATTTATAAAAAAAAAAGGTAATAGATGGGAGAAACAAAGAGCTTAATATCAAGGTGAGCATTGGCTGAAGCATTCTTCAAAATGTACCAGTGAGATGACATACTTGTGGATCTCCAGTAGCTTGCTCTTATTAGTGCTTGCGAGGAGATCCCCAGTTTACTACAGTATTCATAAGCAAAGCTTTATCTTCGACTACTAACACACTTAGGCGGACGCACCAACGGCAGCAGAGTCCAATCTTCTGTACCCGCCACAAGCCTTGCACTCCTCCTGGATCTTACCAATCAACTTCTGGGCCTCCAAGGGGTCAGCAACCTCCTTGGGCTCAGGCCACGAGAGGTACTCGTTCGAGTAGTTGGGCTTGTAGTCCGCAGGCAAGATCTCCAATCTCTTGCCATAGGCATTCACCTTTCTCCAGTCTCTGTGGACGTTGTACAAGGAGTCCGAGAAGTAGGCAAAGCATCTCTCGAACATCTTGCCATTGACCTTGGAGGTCATTTGTGGCTTGAAGTCACAGTAGAGCTCCCATGCCTCCTTGGGGTTAGCAAGCATGTAGTCGGTGGACTTCTTGAGCGCCTTCAAGATTCTTCTCACTTTCTCAGGGTTCTCCTTCAAGAAGGTGTCGTTGCAGATGTAGAGAATGGTGCAGAAACAGCAGCAGCCCAATTCAGCCAACTGGTCAATTCTGAGCATCTTGGCCTCCTTAGGATCCTTGCCGGACTCCTTCAAGTACTCCTCTAACTCCACTTGCTGAATACACTCAATACCAATGCCAGCATCGATCTTGCCCTCAATGATGTACTTAGCCACGTTCATGCCGCATCTGACGGCGGTGTAGTCGTCTGGAGTCATTCCGTAGTGCTTGGTCAACTCGTCGACTTGGATCTTGCCGAACTCTCCCACATAGCCGATTCTCTTACCCTTCAACGAGGTGAAGTCGTCGGTGATGCCTGAACCCTCCAAATACAAGATTCCAGTGAAGGGCTCGTCCAACAAGGAGCCCACCGAAGTCACAGGGAAACCACGAGCTTTTGCAGCCAAAGTATGGACCATAGCCTTGAGACCCATGTCGACCTTACCAGACCCAATCAACTCGGTAACGTCAGAAGGGTTGGAGGGCTCCAACACAGAGACATCTACGTTTTCCTCCTTGAAGTAGCCCTTCAATTGAGCAAGGTAGATAGGAATATGGTAAGGCGTAGCCTGCCAGTTGAGCAAAAAAGACACTTTTTCAGTAGACATGATATATATAGTTGGTTGCAAAAAATGAGTATGGCAATTGGGTCGGTGAATGCCTCCTTATATACCCGGTTTTTCTTCTGATTACCTCAATTGCTTTCCCCTTAAGCGCATAATACAAGACCCCCAGCCCCCTAATCAATGTCGACCTCTGGACCTCTCCTTACCAGGTCCCAGTTTAGTGTCTCAAACTAGACACTACGAGGGTACTTCACACTAAAAGTGCTCATAGCCCTGCCTTGTAAGCGCATAAACGCTAAGGGGCACCGGTGAAAAGGGAATTGCCCGGGTCTTGGTACAACTGATTAGGGGTCTCTCAGAGTATGCTTATATGGGTCCTGCTGGGTTTTGATATGCCCTTTGCTGATTGGCTGCGTCCCCATGTGAGACGATCAAGGATACCTGGAATGCGACTAGCCGGGATGGTTTTTGACATAAGATGGACTTGCAGTGGCCGAAATCGCCACACATGAAAGCAGTGTCTTTGGATATAATAGGATGATAGAAGTAGCTTGCTTTTGAGAATTTGAGAGAAATGACTCAATTATCCACACCTTTCTCCTTAGAATAGTGGTGCGCTAAAGCATCGCCGTAGCTCAAAGGGTTACTCGAAGCACTAGTTGGGAAAAGCTATGAGTATTTACCGGATGGCTTTTGTCACCTCTGTTCACACTCTCTTCATCTCTTGAAACATTGTTCCTTGCCAATTACCAACAGGAGAAAATTGTCATGAAAACCCATGACAGAGCGCACATACTAGTTTAGGCGGTACTATATCGAGGACCTACTTTAGTAGAGCAAATGGTGAGCAGCTTGTATTATTCTTCCCTTCGTTTTCTTTGAGTTATTGAGACGATTATTCAAAAAAGGATTTCTCAGATCATAGTAATGACGTTGGTGCAACAAAGCTCCACAAATGTAGAGCCAATCAGCGAAACGACCTCCAAAACTAAGAACGACACAGAAACGTTTGCAATATATGATTAAGGTTCTTTTGTAATGTCTGCAATGGTCTGCTTAACTTATAAAAAGGATATTCACAAGCAAAAATATGTATGATTCACGTACTATACTAACTGATTAATATAAGCACAAATTGGAGACTTAAAGCTTTTCTATACCGACATAGTTATAAAAAGTGGTATGATTGTTCTTCATGATGACCCAGAGACTGTTGCCAGTAGACTAGCATCGTTCTTATAACGATTTGAATCAAGTCCATGCAAAAGAGTTTAGGCTGAAGTTAGTAATATCAAGATCGAGAAGTTTGAAACTGCGAACGGATAGTGACGTTTCGTATAGATCGAGAGACTCATGTTCAATTGAGCAAGGGGGGAAAAATAGATTCATGGTTAATGAATCAACTTAAAAATGCCACAATGCAAATACTCAGAATCTACGGCATAAGTATAAAAGACAAATAAAGGAAATAACAAAAAAAAAAAAGAATCAAGTGAAAAAGAAGAAGAGAAGAATCAAAATCACCACATTGATCTTATTAGTCTAATAATTAACAAGATCCATAAGTGTCAAGAGAAAATTACTTTCTGTAGAAGGGCTTGCAATGCAAAAAGACTCTGCCTAAGGTTCCTGTTCCAGAAGTTGCTTGTTGCTCAACGAGGTGGGCTGATTCAAATGCATTGGTGCTCTTAGTATTTTGGTTTTCTTCACCGATGGCTCGAAGGTTAAATTAATGTCTTTACGGACGCATTTCTTCTCGATTCGCTGCATAACCTTATTGAGGTTACTTCGAGGTCGAGAAAACACTACGTCGTGCACTGTTGCTCTATGTTTTGAGTTTGTAGGTGGTCTGCACAAGAAATCAGTAGAGACACTACGAAAGGTTAATAGTTGCTGCCAGCGGCCCTTTTAGGGAAGAAAAGTGGACCATCCAGACCTGCTTAGCACAGAGTGCTGAGCGCAAATTCAGACTCTTCGAGAATAAGGATGTATTGCCGAATTGTGCCACATTTCTACAAATCAAGGACAAACTTGTTATTGTGAGCCAAAAACGTGAAAAAGATATCCTGGTTCGGGCGTCACTGAGACAACTCAGGGGCTGGTTTGAGGCCCATGGCCACGATCGCAAGCCCAATTGCAATGACAGCAAGATCAGAAAATGCCCTCGTGGTGTTTAGGTAAAAACGACTCTAGCAATTCCAATTTCAACAAAATCTGCCTCTTCATGTGATGGAGCAGAAACGTAACCTTATTGGAGAAGGTAGTGAAACCTAGAGGTTGCATAATGTTTGTGGAACGCGACACAATTGAAGCAAATCCAGAATGAATCTTGAAAAATCGCGAGGCCGTTTTCACATCAAAGAGGTAATCAGGTCACTTCCGTTGTCCTGCCTCGGGCAATTACCCGAAATCTGATACCAAAATTGTTTCGACTTGCAGTTAGCGGCTGGCGAGCGTCAAGGTACAAGCCTTCACATTTGACGCCATGCATATGCACGATAAGCCACCTTTTGCATTCGCTACGAGTTTCGTCTAAGACGTGCATGTCGCGTTTTGTCTGTCATGATTGTCCTCTCCTGAGAAATAGAGGGCTCATGGGCCCTTCATAAATGTAGGTGGGCTGGTTAAAAAAAGGTTTCTGGTTTCCACGTTTGAAGAGAGACACACGATGCAAGCAATGCTTGATTGACTGGATTTGAGCAACAACTTGAACTACAAAGCAATGAAGTAATGTTGTGGAAGCTAGGTCAGATATCGTAACCAGCGGAAGACATGGAGATGATTTACTTCTGCAAACTAAATGAGTAGCTCATATCTCCATAATCATTGTACAAGGTTTTGAGGTTGCTAAATCCTTAAGCAACGTACTCTGTTCTCTACATTGTGATTCTACGTATACTTGATTAATAACGAACAAAGGGAATAGAACAAACTATCCAGAGCTTCTCTCGTACTATTTCAAGAAAGACCCTTGAAAAAATTTTCGATGCCTTCTACTGGTTCTTATGATTGATGAATTGAGCAAAAAGTCTGGAAAAATTTCCACGATGAACTGGTTCTTTGCTGGCTCAAGTTTTTCTTCAAGGTGTCACAAAAGAGGGAAGGAGGTTTCCAGAATAGTGATCAAGACCGTGTATTCAACGCCCCAATAAATCATAAGGATAAGAAGCGCTGGAGCAGATGGAACTACAGCTTTTCTTTCTCTTTCTCTTTTTCATTTTCATCCCTTTATTTTTGCACGAAGAGCAGAAAGACTGCTGACACGAGGACCGCCTTAATGTTTTTCCACACTCAAGAAAAAAGTTAAGGTTTTCGTGTTTGTGAGAGTGTCAAGGAGTTCCATATTTGCATAAAAAATCTTATGATTTTACACAAAAGTCTAAATCACGCCGCTAAGCACACAAAAAAAATCATTACAGAAGAAATAGGCAGGATATCTCTGGAAGTTTTTGAAGTTCTCAAAGAAAACACCAGTATACATTAAAAATTGACATTGCAAGAGATTAAACAGGGCGCAATGCTAACCTTGCAACTACAAGGGTCCCCAAAGACCTCAGTGGCTTTGATGAGTTCAGCTTTCAACTCTCCACACCGAGTCCAGAGAAATATTGGCGACCGTGCGTCAGGTTTGCTTTAGCGATATGCATTCGGCAGGGTGGACCGCCAACCGTCAATGTGCACATGAAAATCGATCGCACAGTCGATGATTAAGGTTTTAGTGAGATTCAGCAGCGCCATTTGTGGCCTGAGAGCAGGAAGGTGAAAATGTAACAGTATGACAAATGTAGCTTAATGCTGACATGAAAGTGGTGCCCCTGCTATTGTTTCAGAGACAATGGGTCCAGCGTATAGCCCAATAGCTAAAAAATTGCGCAATCTCATACTTCCTCGGGAACATATTTGTTAACCGCTTGCGCTTAACTTTAGACATCTACGTTAAAGTGCGCTAGTGTGGTCAAATGTAGCTTTCGAATTTCCTCGTGAGACTACGGCTACAAACTTGACTTGCTATTCTGTTTCATTCATGATCTTCACAATCCTTAGAAGATTAGTACGTAATTTGAAAGTAGACCAAGCCTTCTATAACTCACGAATTTTACGTAGCGTGAGACCTCCGAGATTAAGGAGATAGCAATTGGTAAAATTACCCGCACTTGTTGACTTCTCGGGGAATTGGCATCAGCACTCTCGAATTGACGGTTAAGACTTTCCCAAACTCATTTCTTACACCCGCCTCAGAACTCTTGTAAGTACCTTTTTTCGCTTAACACAACCTACCAAGCTATACCTGCATAAAAAGAACGCAACAACTTAAGCCTTGCATAAGGCGTCTATGCAAGCACCCTGCACCATGTAAGACAATGCATATTTTGCATCCACAGGACCTTCAAAAAACGGCCACAAGTACGTCCACATGGGTGTTGAAATATATTTGCTACCAGCTCCTTTTGGTGCCAGCACTCCAAAATAAAGCTACCAAAGGCAGAGCGGCAAATATGGCCTACAAAAACTGAGGTTTTCATGTAGCTGTTCGGGATTTTAACGCTCAGGTGAAGGGCTTAGCATCCTTTGGGAAGGTGAAATACCGAAAGTGACCGGTAACATAGCAACTCGTCGCCTTTATTGACGTTGGGCCAGCATGTAGCATTTTGGCCAAGGTGGGTTCCGCAGGCGCGTAGTACACACAGTGAATATTTGCAGCCACACAAGCTCGAACACTGTAGAATACAGTTCAATCCCAAACTATATAAGAACGCTTTTCTTCCCCCATCTTCCTCTCCATCAAACACAAACGCATGACTTTGATCTCCAAATTCAGTAGCACTTTGGCTACCTCGCTCGCTTTATTGACTTCCGCCTACGGTCTTGATGTGTCCAAGGACACCATCTACTCCGACTTGACCTCGGTGGACCTCTACAACCTTGACGTTGAGAAGGGTGCTTTCTTCACCCTCTTGAACATCGGCGACATCTCCAACTCTGGCTCCCTCAACAACAAGGGCGAGTTGTACGTCACTTCCAACAACTACAAGCCTGTGTCCTACTCCCAGAACGGTCAGGACTTCATCAACTCTGGTAAGGCTTCTTTCGACTCCAGACAGGCCAACAGCGCTGGTAAGATCAACATTAATGTCGACAACTTTGAGAACCACGGTGAGGTGTGGTTCGGTACTTCCGACTCCTCTCTTTTCCCAAAGATTGGTCTTGTGTCCCTCAAGAGCTTCGACAACTACGGTAAGCTTTCCGTTGCTCAATCTCGTGGTGACGCCGGCCTGGTCAACTTCATCGACGGTACTTTCGATTTGAACAACAACGGTGCCATTTGTGTGGAAAACCTCAGATGGTCCCAGCTCACCGGTATCAACGGTCCTGGTTGTATTGCTCTCGGTGAGAAGGCCGAGCTCGACCTCGCCAAGCTCATTTCCATTGACGAACAGCAGACCATTGCTTTCACCGGCAAGGACTCTGTTCTCAGCATCCTTGGTTTGACCGAAGCCCTTACCGGTACCAGAACATACAACGTTGCTGGTTTCGGTTCTGGTAACAAGATAGAAGTCAACCTTGGTTTCACTTCCCACGAGTACAAGGGCGACACCTTGTCCCTTTCCTTCCTCTTTGGTGTGTTCAAGATCGACTTCAAGATCGGTGAGGGCTACGACAGTGACAAGATCAAGGCCGACGGCATTTTGGGCGGCGGTTTCGCCATCACCTACGATGCTGACTCTCCAACCAGCGTCCCTGACAAGTGTCACTGCGACCCATTCCCCCAGGCCAAGACTTCTGCTGAGATCACTTCTTCTGCTGCTTCCCTGGCTTCTTCTGCCATTTCCTCGATCTCCTCGTCCCTCGCTTCCGAGGCTTCCTCCGTGAAGTCCGAGGTTTCTTCCAGTGAGTCTTCTGTGAGCTCGTCTGTGTCTTCTGCTGCTTCTTCTTTGAGCTCCGTTGCACTGACCATCTCCCTGAGTGCTTCGTCTGCTGTTTCTTCTGCTGCCTCGTCTGCTTCTTCTGCTGTCTCCTCCGATTCTTCTGCCGCTTCGTCTGCCGCTTCCTCTGCTGCTTCTTCTGCCGCTTCGTCGTTGGTCTCGTCGGCATCTAGCTCGCTCGCTAGCTCAGCTTCTAGTTCAGCTTCTTCTGCTGGTTCTTCTGGTGCCTCATCCTCAGCTGGTTCATCCTCAGCTGGTGCCTCCTCTGTTGGCGCTTCTGCTGGCGTCTCTTCCGCTGTTGGCACTACCTACCTGACTGATGTTGCCACCACCTACTCTGACGGCAGTGTTGCTTCTGTTTCAGGTGAGGTTATCGTGACTGTCGGTCCAGATGGCAAGCCAACCACAACCACCAAGACCTTCCCTTACGGTACCAAGACCATTTCTGGTACTATCACCGAGTGGGAGACCTACTGTCCTGTCTGCCCTGACCACAAGACCACTGTCTCTGGTTGGGTCTACACAACCACTGTTGGTGGTACCGTTACTCTCACCACTGAGGTTTGCCCACCAGGCGCCACTGCTCCAGCAGGTACTCCACCTTCTCCAGTTGCTTCTGGTTCTTCTTACACCTCTGTTGTCAACGGCAAGACCGAGTCTGGTGTTGTGTACAAGACTACCATCGAGGGTACCAAGACCGTCTACACCTCTGTGTGTCCAGAGGAGACCCCAGCTCCATCTGCTGCTCCTTCTTCCGGTCCAGCTCCAGCTCCATCTGCTGCTCCTTCATCTGGTCCAGGTCCAGCTCCATCTGTTGCTCCTTCCTTCGGTCCAGGTCCAGCTCCAGCCCCAAGTCACCCATCCACTGTTGCTGGCGAGAGCACCGGCCCAGCTCCATCTGTGGTTCCAGCCTCTTCTGCTCCTGCTCCTTCTTCTGCACCAGCTGTTTCCACTTACGAGGGTGGTGCTGCTGCCCAGGTCATCAACTTCTCTTGGTTAATCTCATTGGTTGCTTTCGCTTTCTTCTAAACAAAAGACGAAACCTTTATATAACACGGACCTTTTAACCCAAGTCTGCCCTGCTGTGAACAAAGCAGGCTTGTTTCTTCGCAACGGTTTCAATAACCATTTCCCTTCGCTTTAGAGTTATATATCAGCGCTTTTGAGCCTTATCTTTAATATAATTCCAGTTACAATAGTTTTTGGACCATCTCGTAAGAGTCAAGATAAACTCTCTTCAAAGCAAGTGGATTTTACATGCAACCGGCTATTACAATGTAATTACACCTAAAATACAATCACTTCACATCGTTGGCATCTTAAAATAAATCTATATTAAATAACAGGTAGTTGTATCATATCTCATATCTGATTATGAACTGGGACCACATCAAGGGATCTGCGCTTCGCACATGTGCATCAGATGACGTTAAGGTGCATGCATGAGCTGCAAATCCTATTGTATATGTGCATTGCCATAAGGAAACCGAGATGCGCCAAATCACAATTTATGATTTCCTCTTGAATATCTTAGGCATTCTCCAGGTAGTCAATCTGAAGATCTTGTATAGGACAAGACATATGATGATGTTGAAAATGATATACACGCAAAAGAACCCCACGTTTCGCCAGATATAGGAATACTTTGTGTACACCGTCAATAGATATTGATCCGCATCAGTGTACCGACAGTATCCACACCTCTCTGTGCTATTTGGGTCTTGCAAGTAGCCCCCAGCATTTTCGATAAAAGAAGCCATATATTCACCACAACTCTTGCCCTGTGGAGGCTCCAAGTACGACAATTCTTTTTCTGAACACTTAACCTCCCTCTCGTGGAGAAATGAGGAGAGAAGGTTTTGTACGATATAGGTGTAGGGGCTGACCTTCCACATAAACGTCCAGAATCCAGGCATCAACTGCTTTGGCTGAACAACGCCACAAAATCCAACAATGAAGGAGAAGAAGAACGAAGCCAACACTGCAGCAGACAGAATATCGGGCGCCATGTAGACCAACATGAAGGCAAACGAAATGTTAAATAACTGGAGGAATATACCGTGTGTCAAGTAAAACACACCCGCATGCGAGCCCAGGGTGTCTGATTGCGTAGGGAAGTAGAGTGAAACAATCATGATAGCCCCACCAACAAACATATAGGGGACCTCAGTCACAAACTGCGCCAACACCATTAGCCACCATCTATAAGTGTTGGACATCCTCTCACGACCTTCAAAAAGCTCTCTGGTAGCGATACATTGTTCTTGAATCTGGTTAATGAGCGGGGCTGAGACAACCACAGACAAGAAAGAACAAAACATGCCGTTTTGCAATCCAGTCAAGGTATGCTTAAGGCCAAAGAACGTGAAGCCAATGAAGAGTCCACTCATTGTCATGAGAAAGATTTTAGACATCACGTATTCTGGGTTTCTCCAAAACGCCCGGTAGTTTCTTTTGACAAGAATAGCAAACTGATAAAATGTAGGTGTTGCGTAAGTTTTGTGTAGCTCACGCAATTCCTTGGGTGTGAAATCTGTGGAGGTGTCATGAGCCTTACCTTGAGCGATGAACTCTTCGATTTGATCATTCGCTATCTTCTTCTCTGGCGAGTTCTGCCAGACTTCAAACCAGTCCCGATCCACAACAGCAGTAGCACCTGCTCCAATAACTTCCAAAATGTATTCAGCAGGGTTTTCATGGATTGAGCACTTTCTTGCACCATTTCTCTCGAAGTAATCTAAAATGACTCTCGAGTGATCGCCAATGTCACCGAAATAGACCGTCTGACCCCCTTTCCTCAAAAGCAAAAGTCTGTCAAACTGTTCAAATAACGTGGCTGAGGGCTGGTGAATGGTGCACAATATTGATTGACCAGCATTAGCTAGGGAACGAAGAAGCTTCACAATGGCCCATGCAGACTGAGAGTCAAGACCAGAAGTCGGCTCATCGAGGAAAAGCAACAAGGAAGGCTTTGCAACAAGCTCAACACCAATAGTCAACTTCTTCCTTTGTTCCACATTGAGCCCTGAACCCAATTGGCCGACAATAGCGTCAGCATACTCGTTCATTTCAAGCACATCAATGATACTTTCAACATATTCGACCTTCTCTTTATCTGGTACATTTTTCAGTCTTCTGAGTTTAGCTGAGAACACCAAGGCTTCTCTAACGGTAGATTGAGCAAGATGAATGTCTTGCTGCTGAACGTAGCCAGTTCTTCTGGAGAAAGATGCATCCAAAGGACCACCATTCACCAAGATATCACCAGAGACAACACCTATATCTGTTCTTTGCGCTAAAGCGTTCAAAAGTGTAGTCTTACCTGCTCCAGACTCTCCCATCAATGCGGTCAACTTACCAGGGACGCAGTATCCAGACACGTTATCAAGCAATCTTCTGTGGTCGCCATTGTAGGGGATATCATAGTCCACATTCTTCCACACAAAAATATCCTTACCTTGTAAGTCTGCAAGTGCTTTGTGGGTCTCTTCGTCGCTCAAAGAAGCAGATTTCTCTAAATCACGTACCTGAGATGGACCATTTTCCTCACTTGAGTCCAGGGACAGGGCTTTCTCGTTGTCGATTATGATGATATCGTTCTTGGACTTACTTCTGAGGAAAAACAACCGGTCCACACCGCCTGAAACAGGTCTCACTACTTCGAATCCGATAGCAGAAAGACAAACGAAGAAGATTAAGAAGCCGATTAAAATACCAAAATTTCTCCACACATGGCTGTAACTGTAATTGAAAGATTGAGCAACGTATCGATCCCCATATACAATAGTTTCACCTGGAAGCGAGCCGGTGAAGCCACAAACAGTGTTTTCCGTAGTATAACCAGGCCCACGCGGAATCAAGTAGTTGGTATCGCAAGGCATCTCCCGACCATGGAATTCGGCAGTGATCATCGCTTCGAATCCGTAAAGAACAGGATTGATGTAACCGATCCAGCGAAACCAAGGGTGCATCGATGGAGTCTGGATCATGTACGACGAGTACATCAATGAGGCTAATATGAGCACACCAGAAAACGCATTGGCAGAAGAGATTGTCTTATTCCAAGCTGCGACTGCTTTGAACAAGGAGCCCATCACCAAAGAAACCAAGTAACTGAACAAGATGAAAATGAAGAACTTGCCCGCATCTCTGTTGAGATTGGAGAGAAAGTAAAGCACAAGACTGAAAACCGTGGTGATAACGAGGTTCACAGGGGCCACTGAAATGGCCTCTGCTATTGCAAACGAAGCGGGATGGTATAAGGAGTAGTTGTGCTGCTTCAACAAAATGGGCCTGGCCTTGAACGAGTTGGAGACTTCTGCTAATCCAGTCAACGACAAGTACAACACAGAGAAGAAAATGACGCCTCCTCGCGAGAATGATCCAGTCACGTTGTCTGGAGTGTTATAGTAAAGAGATCCAACAATAAGACTTTGCACAAGCGCAGCAACTGCCTGAATGATGGTGTATGCCTTGTCTCCCCACGTATTTTGAAAAGCCCTCTTCAAATTGAGTCTGAACTGCTCATAAAAGTTAACGGTGAAAACAGAGCCAGCTCTCTGAAACTTCTGCTTCTCTTGTTTCACAGAGATTTTCATCTGTTGTCTTGTCTCATCAGCAGAAACAGAGGCCTTGTAGCTAGCAATTTCTTGAAGAACTTTTTTGTAATTAGGAGACTTCTTCCAGTAAGTGACAAATTCGTCGGGGGTTCTAGGAACCTTATTCTCAAACCCAGGCTTTGGAAAACGGCCAATAGGATCAGTCACAGCAGTCAAGAACTCAGCCGTGGTCTGTCTGGCAGGACACTCATAGCCCATCTCCTCGAAATACGCCTTGGCCTCGTCCACTGGCCCAAAATACACTTTCCTGCCCTTGTACAAGACGAGAACCTTGTCGAAAGTCGTGTAGATGTTCTCAGAAGCCTGGTAAAGCGAAACAAAAGCAGTAGATCTAGCAAATTTTGTAGAGACTCTAATTGCCTGGGCATACTCCAACGCCGTCGAGGCGTCGAGCCCCCTGGTGGCATTGTCCCAGCAGTAAACAGACCCCTGACAGGCCAAAGCCTCTGCTATGGACACACGCTTTCTTTCGCCACCAGAGCATCCTCTCACGTACTCATTGCCCACCTTCGTTCTGTAGGCGTGCCTGAGGCCAAACACCGTGGCCAACATATCCCTCATGAACGCCACATACTCTTCCTTGGACATGTTGTTGACCCTGCGATGTGGCGTCCGACACCCAATGGCAAAGTCGAGTGTCTGTTGCACAGTCAAGTGGGGAAAATGAGTATCGAGCTCTGGGCAGTAGACCAAATCCTGCTTAAACCGTTTGAGCATCTCCTTCTGAGAAATGCCGTCGTACTCAACTGAGCCCTCGAGCCTCGTGTACAGCTGCAAATCGGTGCCGCTGAGCGCCTTGAGTAGCGTCAGGCACCCAGCACCAGGGCGGCCTAGCACAAGCACCATCTCGCCCTGCTTGGCGTAGCCGTCCATGCCCAGCAAAATGGCTCGTTCGGGCCGGTGACGGGCTTCCTTCACAGCACGGTAGATTGTCAAGGGCAATTTCAACACGCCGCTGACGGTGGGCAAAAAAGCGTAGCTCTGGTCGATCCCGTGCACCGAAAGGTCTTCGAAGGAGACGCCCAACTGGCGCAAATGGATGCCGTCATGCTCTGACTGCTTGACGTAGGTGTGAAGGAGCCGAGATAAGTCGAAGTCTGGCGAATTCACTGGAAGATGGCCTCCCTCGTACGTCAAGCGGGAGAGCTCGCGAGAGAGGTCTGAGACCAGGAACCCCTGGGCCAGCTGGCCCACCGCCAGCGAGTCCACGTCTCCCTCATATCGTTTTGGCGTTGACTCCCCAGACATCTGAAGAAACTCTCTTTGGTAGTCTGGAACAGGCTCACTGAAAAATCTGGAAATCTTTGGAAATGGCTGCGAATGCGAATGCAAGCGCTGCGCAGGTACAATGTATGGAAGGCAGGGGCAGCCAGGAGGAAGGATTGAGACAATTGAGACAATTGAGACAGTTGAGACAGTTGAGCCTGAATTGAGATAAGGTGTAATTCAGGGAAGGCTCATCACGACGAAGTGCGAAGTGGCGTCGTATTTATACTTTTTTCACGCTCGTGCTCAAGCCTTCGGAGCCGGAACCGCACGGCGGAACTAATGCGGCTGCCAAAGACGATAGGGAATCAAAGAACGGACGGGAACCGCTGGAAGGAAAGGAAGTGTAAAGTTCGGCAAATGAATGCCTTGATCTGATTGGCCGCTCGGGGGTGTTCGGCTTTCATTTTGTCATATCTGCTGCTTTTCCGCTGCGATTGTTATGAACGTTGCCTTTGTTCTCCTGAGGCATGACTTTGAATTTACGAGAGTGAGAGGGATCTCAAGGAGAAGTGGCTGAGGATGGCAAACTTGTCTGAGTCAGCAGGGAGGGGGCAAATAACGTCTTCCATATGACGGCGTGGGGTCGGAACACGTTTCTTTTGCTTTCGCTTTGTTACTTTTACGGGTTTTTAGTCAACGCCCAGTAATCACTGGATTCGCTTCTGACTAGGAAAACTTCCTCGGCCGTTAAGGAGGGTGGGGCCAGGTGCAGGTGGTGCCGCTTACGTCAGACATTATCTAAGCGGCACATACTGCATGTAAGCTTTGAGTTGCCTACAACGGCTCATGCGCTGTCAGTGACGCTGATTAAGCAGTTACGTAAGCGCCACTATCACTGCTCAGTTTTCAAGAAGCCCTTTCACGATTGGACGGCCCAGCAGGTCTTTACAGGTTTCAAACTTTAGTGACTGCGAACACCCTCGTCTTTGTGGAAAAAGCCGGCTGCGAAAATGCTCGGCAAGAATTCGATTGTATACCGTTGCCTTGTTGACATTTGGACAATGGGATGAATCGGGAATTGCATCAAACAGATTTAATTTCCATGAAACAAGTAAAAGATGACTTCTTCGCGAGCATCTCACGAGTGCCTTGGCGGAGATAACATTTCATAGCTCCAACTACGTTTGTAGGCTGTTTGAGAAACCGAACCCTTCATTAATTCCATAACCATAACTCATTAGAGAGACAGCGAAAGCATGTGGCGGACCTTAAGTAGCTCATTGACAGCCTTACAAGAGAATCACGGCTTCATCCGTCATATCAACACCGTCGGCGGCCATGACGTAGTCTTCATGGCCTGTGCTCTGCAACAACTTCTTCTCCACGTCCTCTATCAACACAGGCGACGCCAACGTGGTCTGAGGCTCACTGGCATCCTCGAAATAGTCAGTCTCACCACTACTTTCAGAAGAAGAGCGAACTTTCCTGGACAATGCCTTGGTAGTCTCTTGCTCAGCACATCCCAACAGAGAACCGTTTGTGGCCTCTGCAACAACTAGAACACTCTCTGAAGTTGTAGCCTTAGTAACCACCGCTTTCTGCTTTTTCTGCTTCCTCTGCCTCTTTTTCTTACTCTTAGTAATCAACATAGAAGCCTCTGGGGCTTCCGGTTCCTCACCAACGCCCAGCTCTGCGACCATTGGGGCCTCTTTTGCCCGCTGTTCTTCCACGATATCTTTTAAGCCCGTCAACACATCCAATGCATCCTTCAGCAATCTCCCCAGCTTCTTGAGAGCTCTGAACGCCTCCAACACATCGCCCAAAGGCTCCAATGTATCACCCAACGGCCCCAATGTATCTCCTGGAACCTTCAATGTATCGCCTGGAACCTCCAAAATATCGCCTGGAGCCTCTTCTGATATATCGGGCTCTACAGTTGCTCTTGGCGCTTCTGAAGTATCATTTGAAGCCTCCTCTGATTTCTCCATTACCTCCTGCTTCTCGGAATGAGATCTGCGTGTCTCCGTAGCAGTCTCTGCAATTGCCTTGGCGTCTTTCAAAATCTTCGACAGCAAACGGAAGGTGTTTTGAACGCGACCAAATTGGACCGACTCGTTTGGGTAGATGTTCCACGCTGGAGGTGCCGGTCCGCAAAATATGGGCTTGTGCAACGAAGACGCTTCAAAGAACTCGCTGAAAAGCGGCGTCAATGGCTCCAGCGGGTATCGATTGCTGAAGCTGGGAAACATATCTTCAGAATCTCTCACTTCTGTTCCCTCGCCTGGCCAAAGATCAGGACCCGCCAGCGCTTCACTTTCAACGTTACCGTTGCCGTTGGAGGAAACGTTGCCGCCTGCCTCCAACAACTTACACGCCGCGTCGTAGTTGTACACCATAGCGTGGCCACTGGGCAAGTAGCCACAGAATCTGAGTTCTCCCCGTTTTGTGAGGAAAGGCACCTCTCTCCATCTTCTAGGGGGCAACGAAGCGGCAACGAAGAATTGGCGAAGCGCCTCAAGCGGAAACTTCATGATGGCCCGTAAAAACACGCTTAAGACGAGTTTGCTAGGGTGTGCCAGCTTTGAGGTTCCCTTTGGTTTGGCTGCAAATCTGCGCACATCCAAAGGTGGATATGGTCGACACACCGTGAGGTCGAGCTGGTTGTAGTCAAGTTCGATGAAACGGAAGAGGCAACCTTGGTTGATGATGAGCCTGGACACGAACGGAACGGTCATGTTTGGAATTGGATGGTGCTGGGGAATATATGAATAAATGGGAAGAATTCGCACCCAGGCGAAAAGGGTCCTATTTATATGTGTGGAATTTTGGTGAGATACGTCTGGAGGAACACCAAAAACAGATCAATTGTAGATCAAACGCTGAAGGGATGATGAAAACTTAGCAGGGTTGAACTTTCAAATTGTCCTGATATAGAACTTTCTCTGGGAAGATGACGCCTACTGATCGCTACGGTAGCAGAAGACCAATTCGGCATTCAACAATACACCTAGATTCAATTGGCAGTTCTCTACGGCGGTCAAGTCGTTCTGATTGAAAAGCAAGCAGTTGCAGTGCCAAAACGTAAGCAGGAGCAGTGTCTAGAGCTTCAGGGCTTGCCTACTTTCTTCAGGACTCCACTCCAGCATGCATTCATTTCACAAATGGGCCTCGAAAACCTTCTCTAGCTCTTCAGGAGACGACCCGCTCGACACTCCAGGCTCGACAATGCCGTCGATGCTCACGGTAGGCGTCACATGGACCCCCACGCCTCTCAAGTACTTGGTGAAGTACTTGATGTCAGCGGTAGCGTCGTTGCCGTCGTTGTTTGCATCCAGTACAGACTTCGAAGGCTGGATCTCCAACTTCTTGATCACGTCGTCCTTGCCAAAGGGGAGTTCCTTGACGCCAGCAAATACCGTATCGTTAATCTTCTTGTAGATCTGGTTCCTCGTCAACTCCGCCGTCGTCGAGTCGTAGAACTCCTCCTTGTTCTCAAAAATCACCTTTGAGATGTTCCAGAAAAGCTCGTTTGACTTGTCTGCTTCCTTTTCCCGCAACAATTGGGCCACAACTACAGAATACTCGTGCAAGAGCAGCGAGCTGGGATGCCATGGCTGCACGACATTGACAAACACAAATTGAAACTTGCCAGGATACTTTTTATCGAGAACAGGAATCACATCGAGGAGCTTCTTGTACAACTTTCCTGAAAAAGGGCAGTTGTAGTCCAAGTACAAATTGACCACATGAGGAGCCGCTTTGTTGATGGCTTGCGCAGAGCGCCAGTAATGGGTCAAAGCGTATTTTGGTGAGATCATGGTTGCTTCAAGTGGTCAATTGAGTTTTCTAGGTCAAGTTTAGGAAGAATGTGGTGGTGGAAACATCCAAGCTCGTTGGTTGCGATCCCCATATTTCGCGAAAAGTGTGGCTCCACACAATGGCCTGGAAAGGGATGGAAGAAACAAGTTGTACGGAGGTCGAGTTTTCACGAGATAACCTTTCAATTTTCCATTGACGCAGATTTTTCAAACCGATGGATTCAATAAATCACAATTTTTGTGCTTTTTTTGCAGCCATTGCTAGCTGCTCTCTTCTCTCTTGTAGCTGTTGAGCTAAGGACTTCTGCTTGGGCTTTACTGGAGGACTAACGCTCATGGGAACCAACTTGATGCGTTTGGCTCTGGGCTGCTGTACTGTGGACGAGCTTAGGAGTGACTGATTCCAATCTAAAGCAGCAATGTTGAATTCTTGACTGATCGCATGAGGCTTCACTGTTCCATCCGCCTTCTCTTTCTTGATACTTGTATCGGCCCTTGTCTCGCTCTTGATAAGCGCATCCTGCTTCGTCGTCTCTTTCTTTATAATTGTGGTCAAAGGCCCCTTTCCGGACTCAGGTAGACGCTCTTCGTGGCTGTTTACAGGAGAAGTTTGCGAGGAAAGACGGTACGAAGTCTCCTGTTCTTTGGTAAATGCTTGAGCCAGCAGGGGAAGCGGCAGACTGTTTGGGGATCTTTTGTAGTTTGCTGAACGAGAAGGGCTTAGATTAGGATAAGCAATATTAGACAGAGAAAAGGAACGTGACTTTCCCTTCATTTGAGCTTGCACCGTTTTCATGGGCTTTATTTCATCAGCATGAGCGCTCTCGGTTATCATCGACGTCCGGCTCGTGGGTGGGAGTGTGGTGGAGGACGGCGGCTCCAAGGCAGTCGTCGAGCTGCTCGGAACCACATCACCGGGCGCCAGCGCTGGTGCTCGTGGGTATCGTGTTGACAACTGAACTGAAGGAGGTAGTTTGTATTTGGCAGGAAGGATGACTCGAGGCCGCTTGTGCAGCGCCTGCTCTGGCAAATTGTGCTCAACAAATGGTTTCTTACTCTTGCCAACTTTAGGAGACAGGGCGTCGTCAGAGTAGTATTCCGACTCGTCATCCAGATATTCCAGTGACTTGCCATTGTCTGATTCATCAACAGAGAGATCAGCATCAACTGTAGTATTGTTTGACTTGGAACAGTTTCGCTTGGTGCGGTTAAATGCTACCACTTTGATGTCACCAGATGCTTGTGATTCCTTAACAGTCCTCATAGGGTACTTTTTCGAGGGTAGAATTGTGCTCTTGTTTTCAGCAGCTTCTTCTTGCTTGCCCATATTCAGTTGAACAACTCTAGGAGACACATTCACAGGTTCACCCTCCGTGAGCTTCTCCTTCTTCACATCTATAAATTCCTCATCAATTCCTGTGATTTCTTCATTCCCAGTGGGCCACAATGGAACACTCGTGTCTTGCACTCTGGACTCGTGATTCTCTTCCTCCTTGTCCATCTTCTCTTCCTCCTTGTCCATCTTCTCTTCCTCCTTGTCCTTCTTCTCTTCCTCCTTGTCATTCTCCTCTTCTCCCTTGCCCTCCTTCCCTTCATCCTCATTCACCTCCTCATCTCCCTTCTCTGATTCCTCAGCATTCTCACCCCAGCCGCCCATCTCCTGAAGCTGCCTCTCGAGCTCCTCCAAGATCTCCCTCTGCTTCTCTCTCAAGTACTCGCTGTCCTCACTCAACTCCTCCACATGTGAGGACATGACTATCTCCTGCTCTGACTCCTCCAGCTCCAGCGATGGATTGATTACTCTGCGTCTGGAGGTCACTTCGTACCGCTTGTACCTTCTTTTCGGTTTTGCTGGCTGCTTGAGAGGCGTGCTGGACACAATAGTTGTTGCGGTTTCTTGCGGGGGCTTATCGTCTTCTTCTGGGTCGCTTAGAAGGTCGGCTGTCTCTGCTGGCTCTGCTGGCTCTGCTGGCCTTGCTGGCTCTGCTGGCTCTGCAGATTCTGCAGATTCTGCATTTTCAAATGCTTGCGGTAGAAGAGCTGAAACTAGTTTCATAAAGTGACCCTGTTTACTAGAATTCTTGTGGATTATTGGTGGTTGCAGCCCGCTGTTTCTTTGTCTGGGAGGAGAGGGCTGACCTTCACCAAAAATGATGTTTTTGACTCGTCGCATATCTTATTAGATTCTATAGAGACAATTTTATAGATTTACAGCTTTCAGCCATTGGAGTATTGGGAAGTTCTGTTCGTGGCTCTGATGTTTCTCTATGTGGAGACTTTCATGTTATATTTTGATTTTTCTACATATCGCGTGTGGGTAGATGGACAGATCCTAATTACAACGTTAAATTTCATTATCTTCTACCAACGAAGAGAAACTGCAAAGACTTTTAAGGACACATTGGAGATCATGCGGAACTGAAGTGGAATAGTGTCAGATAATATGCAATGCACCGGTAGACATGCTTAGTGTAAGCGGCATTTTCGTAGATCCTAGAAACCTCATCGATTAGTCACAATCACGTTAGTAAGAAGGGGCCGGTAGAATGACTATCTTACATTTGTCATGCAAAACACCGTGGAACCTCGAGTCGTCGCTTATCTCTTTCTCGTAGAGAAGTGTCCATTGCTCGTCACTTAGGCTTTCAGACACAATGTGGTGGGCGTCCATGAACTCCTCGTACTCCTCTTTCAAAAAAAGCGAAACCAGCTGCGACGAATCTGGCTCGTCTGGTGATTCTAGCCCGAGACGCTTGGCAAGCTTGAGTTTCAAGTCCAGCAACTTAAGTTGCACCGGCAAAAGCAACACAAAGATATCGTCTTCAAAGTAAAATTTCACCTTCACCTTGGGCTGCTTGCCGCCGCCCGTACTCTCGTTTTGCAGACCAAGTGTAGTGTTGATTCCGGGAGACAGCCCCCTGTTGTTACTGTAGGAGTCCAGCGACGGCGTGGTAGAGCTTCTGTTGCGTTGTTGGAGCTGCATATTCAGATACTGCGATAGCCTTTCTTGTTGGTAGCCCAGCTGCTGGTTGATGGGTTTCGACAGGCGGTCGCCTTTACTGACGAACTCTCTATCGAGACCGTTGTTCTGCACTTCAAAAAGCGCCAATACTTCGTCACATCGAGAAATGTGTGGAGGCAACGCAATTAAGCTGCGCAAGTAGTAGTCGAACCCTTCTCGGCGTTTCAGCGTCACCTTCTCATTAACATCCTTCAACGGGCCCAGCAATCCAGGAATCGTACGCCGGACTCCCTCCACTTTCCCAGCCTCCTCTGGGAACTTCTCAAGGAGCCTCACTTGCAAATTAAAGAAATCCTCATAGAATCTGTACAACTGGCGAGTGTTGCCCGTCAGCGTGCGGGCAATAATGATGTACTGGTACCTGCTTGTATCGTTGTACGCAGCCAAGTGGTACGAGTCGACGGTGGCCTCCACGATGACCGTTCTTGAGGAGGCCGACGACGACCGCGTCAGGGAGTTTTCATTGTGGGAAAATTGCGATGGAGCCAGGGACGAAGCGTTTGTGCCCGTGGGCCGCGTACTTGCCTGGTAAATGGCCGTCAGCTCTTTCCACTCCTCGACAGTGGGGATCTTGAACCTCGTGATCACCGCCTCCATGTCATTCCCGGCGGCTGCCTCCACCGGCGCCAGCGGATTGTATTTGTCTACGATACTTACGTAAGACGCTGGCACAAGCCCGGGGCCGCCCAACCGGTTGATGGGTTTGGCAATGAACCACTCGTAGTCGTGGTGGGCACATATCACCAAATGTTCTCCCGGAACGATGTCCAACTCGTCTTCACGTTCTGCCCTGAAATCGTAAAGTGTAATCGCATACAAGGTTCTGTTCTGGCGCAGCGCTGCTGCCTTGTGGAACTGCTGCTGCTGAATATTCTGAATTGTCTGCTGCTGGATCTGCAAAATCTCCTGCGGCAGCTGTCTTTTGCCCAAATTCGGGTCCAGCTGGTCGATCTCGTTGCTTCTGGCCAGCTGATGCCCGCTTTTATTGATCAATTCAAAGTACAGCTTAGGAACCATGCCCCTCTGGTGGGTCATCGGGTTTGTTGCCTCGTACCAGCCTTTTTGCTCGGCTTCAAGCGCTGCTTCGCTCTCTACAAGATGGAAAAAATCGCCTTTTTGGAATGAAAGCTCCTCGGGACCTTGAGGACGGTAATCGTAGAGGGCCTTGATCACTTTTGTTGGAGAATTGAGCACCATGTTGAGATCATTGTGGGACGTCAGCGAAACGCGTGAAATTGAGTGTTTTGGTGAGGACGTTGACGAAGAGTTCGACAGACGTTTGCTCCGGCGGAACGATTTGATCATGTTTTGCACTTTGAAAGAATTTGGTGCAAGCTGGGTAGGCGATTTAACTTTTGTTACTATGAGGAAAGAAACACCCGTACACCATCTACAGGTAGGTGGCTGCGAACGAAAAAAGCAGGGTGCCTTCTCGAGCAGGTTAGGCAATTCTAAGGGGCACCTCGAAGGCTTCGAGACAGTTTGAACATATGTATTAATAATTGGGCAGGATTTGAGGGGTTTGCTATTTAGTGGCGCGTAGAGGATTTGATTCAAGGCTGAAACCACAACACGTGACTTTTTCGCCTCGATCGTCTACCACGCTTATGTGTCTGTGAACCCTGACAAGACGCGACTCATTGGGGGTCTGGCAGGTTTTTCCGTGATGACGGCAAACCCACTGTAAGTTTTCGAAAACAGGCCATAATACCCCAAAATGTGTTGATTTTACGTTTTAGAAGTCCGAAGAAAAATCATGATAGCCGTTCTGTCGTTGTTAGTGGCCGGACGCTGATGGTCATTATGAAGGATAAATGCATCAAACTTGTAAACCGGTAATGAAAGATAGTGTGCCAACAAAAAATCTGAAAAGAGCAGTATAAAATCCAAAGATGGTTAGCCATTGACATTGTTCACGGTGGGAAGCCAGTCCATTTCAGTTGGCCTGCTTGATTCTCCTGATCTTGAAATATGCGCCTCAGTCGCCAAAGGTCATGAAGCTCAGAGAAAAAGAATTTTCTTACATTCGCCTTTCGTCCAATGGGTACACTCTGATCAAATCTGCCGTCAAGATGAGTCTCATCGACAATGTGCTCTGTCTCACCTTCTTGACCTCCATTCTTCGAACTTCTTAGTACCTTTCGAAAGTCGTCAAATGGAGCCTGCTTCGAAAAGCCCAAGCTTGCCTGTTGGGTCATCCACTAGCCTGCCCGAGGTAGTCAAAGTCAGCGCTGAAATCGACATAATCCTCTGGAGTCAACTCGTACGCCATCTCGTTCAACTCGTCACTATCGCTGTCACGAGCGTATCTTTTCCGAGACCGGCCCGCTTGCCTTCTTTCCGCCTCCATCTGCTCATACTGCCTATATTTGGCAAGGTAGATCTTCAACGTTTCAGCATAGTGCTCAAACCCTAAAGTGAACATCGCCCAAAGCATGTCTTCACCATTGAGCGTCTTGCGTTTCTCGAGCTTGCTTTTATCGGCCGCCTGCGACGTTATGAAACTAATGAACTCTGAAACACACTCTTGAACACATTCTTTGGACTCCTTTGAAAGCTTAGCGTGCGGTGGGAGCGCCAGCTTCATCACCCTGGCAACGTTGGCAATGGGCAAAAACCGATCCTGCTCCTTGATCTCGTAGTCACAGTTCCTCAAATCATCTTCCACTTCCTCGTCCTTGACTTTCTTGTGCTTCATTGCATCGCCTTGGGCGTGTTTGAATGGGTGCGAAATTCAGTACTATATATGTTTGCGTCAATGTGCGATTCTCGGACTCCCAGCCGCACTAACAACTGACATCCAAGAGACGGTAGAGAGAAGGGACACACTCAGCCCTCTTCGACTCTTTCGTACACCATGCAGGGTTCAACAGATAAAGCTTTGTGATTTCGACTTTGCTGTTGGCTTCACTCTCTAGAGCGCATCAAGACAGAGCTGGATTTGCTCAATGTAGATGTCGCAATCATTGCTCTCTTCTTTCCAGTAGTTCAACATGAGCATGGTGTATTCCAACAGACCTTTGATCAGTTCACGATTAAAAACAAGATTGAGGGCCTCCATGACCTCATCGCCGGCAGCAAAGGCATTGTTCTGAACAAGCATCTGGATTGCCTGCTGCACTTTCTTGTATAGCATGAAAAGAGATAAGTTGCCCAACACAAGCTGTCGAACGTAATACCAGGCTCCTGAGTGGCGGTGCAGACCGATCTTGGGGATATTACCTTTGGGGATGGTGACTAAATTTTTCACAAATGACTGAAGCACCCGTCTCCTTGCAGCAACATAGTCCTTGACAATGAGGAAATCTGGGTGATTCTCGTCTTTAAGGTGGTCATACTCAACAATATCGTTGAACGTGTCTTCACTGGAGTTGCTTCGATTTGGGTCAGGCGCCTTTATGGCCTCGATATACGCCTCTTCACCGTCCATAAAGTTGTTGGCAAATTGAGAAGAGCTGCTCGAGCTGTCTGGTTGCAAGCTGTCGTTGTTTGCAGACGCTGTCGATGCCGAATACAACGGCGAGTTATGCATAGCCATCTCCTTGTGAGCCGACTCTGTTTTAAGGTGCTTCAAGACAGCAGCAGCAGCTTCAAGAAGCTCTCCAAGCAGTACTTTATCTTCAAGAATCAAGTAATTAATAGGGCGAAAGAGAGCGATCTTGGAAGCAAGAAATCGTGTCTTAATGAACATGATCGACTCCGATTGTGCTCGAAGCAATAAATCTTCGTCAATGAAGAATTCGTCAAGATTGTCCAAAATGTCCGGATCAAACGCCTCCTGGGCGTTTCTCTTCTTGATAGCTCGCCTCTTCATGCTGGCATGAATTTCATTGGTATCAACCTCCAGCAAAACGAAGCTTCTGATACGAGGCGATAACGACGTGACAATTGCATCGTACTGCTTCAAATACTTAATTTGAAGTTTCCAAATATCTTTCTCAATGAAGGCTTCCAGATCCCACAAGTTGTCGCTTACAGCATCCACAGAGTATAGCTCGTCAAACAATTTATTGTCGACTTTTCTCACAGCCACCTCAGTTAAAAAGAAGTACCACGAGTTCTTGTCATCATACTTGTTGGCAAGATTGCCACTGTCTGGAAGATGCTCATCGATCAGCACCGGATCAGGGATTTTGAGGAACGGCGATGGCGGCACTATCTGAGTGATACCAGACAAAGGAACGTGAGGACTCAACTCTGCCCTGAGTTCACATTCAAGCTTCAAGCAGGTCCAGAACAACCTGTCAACCACAGATCGTTTCTCTGCAAAGAAATACTTGAGCTTTTCACTCGAAGACAGCCTTGTGTTTTCCTTCTCTAAATAGTACATCATGTCGGTGCTGGCTGTGACGATGGCCCTGTGAGCGCTAAGAGGATCCATGTTGTACAAATAATATTGGTTGAGTAGAATGTGGAACATGACCGAAACAAGGGTATTTCTCTTTAAGCTCGAGGGGTACACAGAAGATACAATCAAGGCATATTCTATAAAACAGCGGCTCAACAAGCGGCGATTTCTCGGAATAGATGACGGTAATTTGGAGAAATCGATCCCACAAGATTCCACGGATTTACTCTCCTCCAAGGAAGTGTCGAACCGCTGATGATTATCGAGCTTCACTGGACAAGCTATGATGCCCACAGCACAAACCACCAAGATCAACGGGACAGATTCACAGCAGTCTTTGAACGCACGGCGCCTGACGGCCAGATCCTCTATTCCAAGCGTGAGAAGAGTGTCTTTATATGATTGCGGAACAGGGTTTCCCGCGTAGTCCTCGAGCATGCTGATAAAAGTGGTTTTTGGGTTGGCTCGTTGCATGAGGGTGTAGATCTCGATGCTTTCGAGCAAAGTGACAATGTCAAGACAGGGCACTTTCGTGTGGGCATGGAGAAAAAACGAGTTGGTGAAGGAAGAGATGTACTGTCTTAGAAGATCCTCCAATGCGTTACAAGTGTCGAACCGTTTGGGGAAGGATCTCGGGAGGCCCAACTCGGGAGACTTATCGTGTTTCAAAAGGAGCCTTCTCGTCCAGTTCGCATGGTCAGAGTCAGAGATGCCCAACACCCGCTGCACAGACCTCCACCTAAACATGCTCATCAACAGCATGTCCCAGACGCAATGCTGTAAGTGAGTCAGCAGACTGGCAGATCCACGGTCTGAGCCGTCACCTTTATTCTTGAGATGCCGCAAAACGGTATCGAGCTTCAGAATGATCGTGAGCAGCGCTGGGTCGTACAGAGAGTAGTCTGAGCCGGGATAATCGGATCTGTAGCGGCAGTTCATGTTGCCAGCACGCACACAGGCGCCACAGCGGGGCCTGACGTTGTCACACTTTGATTTCTTCTGTCTACAAGTATCGCAAGCGGTCAGAGAGCGTTTCCTGGGATGAGCAGAGACCAAGCGAGGTTGTATCTGGCCAGGCGAATTCTGCACAGGCTGGGCAGCAACATGCTGACCAGAAATAGGTTGACTCGAGGAAACAGCCAGCCCTGGCTGCCCAGGAATGGACTGTAGGCTCTGGTAGTAGCCCATGGAGGCATAAGGGACTTGGTTGGGGAATTGACTATGGTTCTGAGGGTGAGTATGCGGGTGACTATGAGGGAGACTCTGAGGATGACTCTGAGGATGACTCTGAGGGTGATTCAGATGCTGGGTCTGGGCCGGAAACTGAGGATCCGAAGGCTCGTAGCCGGGATACGCCCAGTAGCCTTCTGCTAACGGCTGGTTCAGCTGGTGGTTTGGGTACGGCTGGTTTGGGTACGGCTGGCCGGCGTTGATGTTGATGGCGGGAAACGGCGCACCGGTGATGGAAGCCTGGGGAGTAGGAGTTTTGTTGGCGACATGGGACGAAGAAGGCGTGGTGATGTCCTTCGAGTTCTTACTCATAGAGTACCTTGCTGACTAAAGGTAGTATAAGAATAGTATTTGGCAGAGAGTGCGGTGAGGCTGAAGACATTTCGCAGAGAAGGACCCAAAGAGGAAATAAAGGGTCCACCGGGGCCGTTGGGCGAAAGTACGGGATCGGCGGTGGCCATTTGGGTTTTTTGGCTGGAGTAAGAGAAGATGTCGAGGAAATGGGCTTCTATGGGGCATTTGTATGTGGTTTGACAGGTACAAGGTGGGGAGAAGTGGAGTGCCCAGGAAAACGAAGAATGAGAGGTAGATGCAAGAGAGGTGGCCAAGACGGATGAGATAATCAGTGGCTGAAGGTTTCGACAGGAACGGATACAGTTTTTTGCTTTTTTTGTCTACTTGTCTTTGTTTTCAACAGAGAATATAGTCACTTGGATATGGCTGCAAAATGGCGTATGATGAGCGCATGTGCGCTTATGCTAGGTGCTTAAATCCTTGAGTGATTGGCGTGGAGTCGATGAGCGGAAGAAAGAGCTAAATGCCACAAAAAAGAGTTAAATGCCAATAAGGGAAGGGTACCTGGGATGGACCTTTGCTGAAGTCATTCTCCAATCAAAGTACTCGAGCCAAGTTTGTGGTTGAGTCAACCCTCATTGAACAAAACCTGCTAACTTTGTGTCTGTTGGACACCAATGTGGCAAAAGCAACCACTGCCCTCTGGCAAACGTCACAGATGGTCACATTCAAGTGCATTCTTGGATGATGAAGACGCGCAGTTGAAATGAAAAGCTGTTTTATTTGCACTTTCCGATCTTTCTTTGAAGACGAGAGCAAGCTTTTGTATTAAAGCTCATTGAAAAGGAGAAGACTGACTGTCTTGCACATCAAAGCTCTGCAATATGCTAATCCCACAGCTTCAGATAACGTGACTGTACGATTCTTCAATTGAGTTGAATTAGTCTGGTCTTTACTTCTGTGGTTTACTCCATTTTGGCATCTAAATTAGCCTTTTTTCTTTGTTGACAATACTTAACGCCACTGGGAAAAGTGCTAGCATCATGAAGAGCTCTTAAACTAGTTTTTATGGCTACTATCTGCTCTAGGTGTATTAGAGTTTCGCTTACCTGCAAGGGGTAAAATAGCTGCATTTCAAACGGCTTCACTTATGTTGACTGCGAAATTGTTGTTAGAGATATACTAAAGAGAAAAAATGGCACAATTTTTTGAGTAGTTGAACGAGGGTTGTTGAATTCGAACTTTTGAGCATAATCCCGTTACTCATCACAGTCTGCTCCATTGAGTCATTTTCAAAACGCTCTTATTTTGATCTCCTTGCTCTCCTAAAAAGGTGAACGCTTGGATCAACACTTCTCTCGTGGCAGTAACCTGAGCTTGAAATAACTTATTCACGTTATATCGATTCCGCTTGGTTTCAAGCAATGTCCATCTACAACTTCCTAGCTTCTCATCATCAAAATCCCCCTTCTTTCTACAATTGCTCAACGTCTTTACTTTTTACAAGAAATTCTTACAAAATCACCTCAAGATCAACCTGGAGGCAACTGCGAGGCGTCCACAATGTCGTTGGCGTCAACACTCTCCTCTTCCAAATGGCTGTGGTCCAAGGGGGTTCTTGGCAAAGCCATCATACCAGACCTGGCGATCTCCAAAATACCGAATGGCTGCAACAATTGGATAAACGAGCTGATTCTCGAAGGCTTGGCGCTCAACTCCACAATACAGTTTCTGTCGGAAATGTCCACGACACGGCCACCGAACTTTTCCGTGATCACAGAAATGTTCTGCAAGTGTGTGTGTTTCTGTCTCAATGCCTCCGAAGGAGGCAAGTTGCTGGGGTGGAACTCAGACTCAGCGGCGCTCAAATCAGGCACAGCAGAGCCGTCGGAAGTGTGGGAGTTGTGGGCGGCAATCAACTCCTGGAAATACTCGGGGCCCAAAAGCGAGATTCTCGCCAAAAGCAACTCCCTCTTGACGATTTCCGCATTGGTGTAGTCCAACACAGCGTAAACTGGCACCAAGTCCTCAATCTGTCTTCTGGCCTGTTCCACAACGGCATCTTGCCCGCCTAACACGATTGTCATTCTCGACAAATCCTTCACTTCAGTGTTACACACCACCAATGAGTCAATATTGAAGCCTCTAGCAGCTAAATGTCCCGACACCGAGGACAAAACACCCGGTTCGTTTTGCACCAAGCAGTTGAGCACGTGCTGCTTTCTAGGAGCTTTGCTTGGGAAGGGAGTCTCGTACAAAATCGACGACACAGCAGCGTCCGCTGACCAGTTTGGGGTATCGAACGTGGGCAAGGGAGGTCTCTTCAGGTTTCTGTGCAAAGTCTTGTACGCCAATGCCGACGTAGACGAGGACAGCACCTTGTGCCTTGTCTGGAGCCACCTGGCGGGGATCCCAGGGCGAAATGCTGCTTTCATTGAAGAATTAATGGAGGTGAAGTGAAGAATAGATATGAGATGAATCATATTTTTTCTGGTGCCGGTTCGCCGGTTCAGGAGGGCTGTGTACAGGACACAACGTCCGGGGTAGAGGAGCCCCCACGTTAGTGATTTAGTGGAAACGGTTGGAATGTGGTGAAGATTTGTGTTAGAGCATGGTTATAGGGTGTTTGGTCACATATGTTGTTCTTGGAGATTTGATGTGGCGAAATGGATACTTTTGTTATTCGCACACTAAGTATTTTGCAGCCATTGGAAGCACTGGTAGTAGCGACAGAAGGCGGTGTTATTAGCTCAGTCGGACTGAATTAGGTGGTTAGCTCGAAGGCAAACAAATTTGGTAAGTCATTATTGGTTTGCCACTTTGCCACTTTTCAGAAATTTGTGGAATGTATTCAATCTGATGAAGTCTTGAGAGCAGCCAATAACAAACTCTGCTTTCATTTACAATCCTCCTGAGCGTCCAGTCTGTTGGCTAATGGAGGTAGGTATAAATGAAATATCATTCAACCAACCTTTGTGCTGAAATTTGAACCTTGGGGCTATTTTCGTTGGGAGCAAAATTATATAGATTCTCATTAGATCAGACCAAACAAGTCACTTAGAAAGAAGGAGTAAACCTCGGCACTGTCGGTGCAAGAGCATGTGTCGTCGTTGCACAATGCTTTCCTTCATTTCACCTTATCGACCAAAAGAGTCAAAATCGGCAAACGTAGTTATATCTCAGTGTCAGGCCCGAAAGAAAAACACCCTGAAACTCTTAAGACGCTTTGAGAGTTCCCAAGAGGAAATCTCAGGACACAATTGGCCCGAATGGTTAAACTGAAATTGGAGGAATATAAAAGGACAGCTTTTTCCCCGTTTTGTCGTCGTCCTCAATCCCAAATTCACCCTGGCTGCGCAGAATACTCAAACTGAAACCAACGCGCCAAAGGACAACAATTTGAACAAAAACGCCGGCTGTGGTGCCGTTCCCTTCTTGCGTACTACTGTATAGGCAATTCACGAGCTATACTTAGTTGAGTTGTAGAACATTGTAGAGAAAAACGAGATTCGGATTCGTCCAGTGGAATCCGAGGCAGAGTCATCAGACAGAAGTTGGCTCTATTTTTCAAGTTCACACACCGATAACCTATCAGTTTTAAGAGAGCGCACCTCACAGTTAAAACATCGAAATAGTGAAAAATTTTGGAAATCAACGCACAAAGTAGAGTCGGTGCATGTTCATGACACTCTTCTCTTTTTGTCATTCCGCAGAATTTTGCAGCCACTGCGGAATCTCCCCATACTTAATGGACCGACCAGACCAAATAGCTGCTCACAAAAAAAAGGCTAAAGACAGCAAAAATATAATAATAACGACAGTCCTTGGGATTCAGAGACGTTTCACAGAATACAACTCTCACTTTATCCGAGAAGACAATTTCACCTTTTTTGTGCTCTTTCTGCCTCTTCCTCCGGGCTTCGCCTCGGAGTGCACTCGCCTCTTTTAACCGAGCGCACCCTACCACTCCTAAAGCTACAACTACTACTTTTCTTCACATCTGCTCCACAGCATGTCTGCTGCACTTATCAACAGATCCCTCACAAACATCAGAACAGAGTTGGAGTTTCTCGTGGACCTGGCGGTCATTGACGAAAAACTCATGGCCGCTTTGCTGGAGGCGCTTCCTCCAAGGTACTCCAAGGGGATGGAAACATGGGGCCCTGAGAAGTTGAGGAAAGGAGCTGAAGCTGAAAACAGTGACGTGGCAAAAAGCGATGAGAAGAACGGCGGCGATGTCGCCTTGGTCCTGCAGAAGTTGTCTGAAACATCGATTCAGGAAAAGATATCGCCTCCAGCAAATGCTGTGGCTAGGTTGCCTCCAAGAAAACCGGCAGCGCCTGTGGGCTTCTGCAAAGCGTTGTACAACTACGAGCCCCAAGAAAAGGACGATTTGCGCTTGGTGAGAGACGATAAATTGGCGGTTGTGGAGCACCTTTCGCTGGACTGGTGGAAGGGATACAAGCAGGGAGAGGGTCCTGATAGAGCGGGCGTGTTTCCCTCGAATTACGTTAGTGTGATTTCAGAGTCTGAGTTTGAGCAGCTGGAGAAGGCTCAGTTTGAAAATCGCTATGCTTCTCCTTCGCCTGCTGCTCCTCCATACGATCAGGTGGTGCCCCAGCCCACTTACCCTCAGTACCCTGTTTACAACAATGGTGGCTTCTCTCCTCAGGGCCAGCAGATGCAGCCTTCGTATGGAGGCTACGCCCAGTACCCTCCTCCCTCGACAAACTACTACCCACAACAACAATTACAGCAGCAGCCTCAAGAGCAGCAGGTTGTTGAAGGCTCGCTGCATCACGGCAAGGCTCATGACGAGGTGAAGAAGTTTGGAGGTAAACTTGGAAATGCTGCCATCTTCGGTGCTGGTGCCACCATCGGCTCCAACATTGTCAACTCCATCTTTTAAGGTGGCTGGGGCTCCCCTTTGATGGTTCAAGATTACATTTGTTTTATACGTTAATGGTTTAGGTTAAGAGGTTATATGTTAAGTAGAATACGATACGCTTCATGTTCATCGTCGTTAATAGGGCGTCTCGGGGACACGGCTATGTACATTATTTTCTGGTGTCGGCGACAGTGTTCAACAACAACGTGTCGTTGTCCAAAAGGATTCTGTTAGGAGAGTTGGCCAAAATTCTGGCGATCTCACGCGCAGTGTCTAACCTCTTCAACTCAACGTAGTCCTTGGACTTCTTGATGGCCTCACCAATTAACTCGGCAGACTTGGCCTCACCGGCAGCCTTCACGACCAATTGCTGCTTCTCTTGAATCGCCTTGTCAACCACGAAAGCAGCTCTTTGCGCATCTTGCTGGGCAATCTGCTTGGCCTCAACAGCGGCACTGAACTCGGGTGAGAAGGTCATGTACGTCAACGAAACGTCGTCCAACAAAATGTTGAACTTCGATGCACGACGCACAAGATTCTCCTTGACTAATCTGGAAACTTTCTCTCTCTGTGTGATCAATTGCGAGGCGTTGAACTGCGCAATAACAGATTTCAATACTTCATTCACAATCGATGGCAACACCTTCTCGTCATAATCTTTACCCAAAGTTCTGTAGATTGAGGGCAATTCCATCACGTCTGGTTTAAACAAAACACGACATGTGATATTTACCATTTGCAAGTCCTTGGTACCTGTCAATGACGAAACGTTTCTTGGTTTAGCTCTCACATCGTACACCACAGGTCTCTGAAACCAAGGTAGCACGAAATGGGTACCTTCTGGGTAAATACGAGACTGGACTCCGCTCAAACGAGAGTACACGATGGCTCTCTGACCACCATCAACGTTGAAGAGAGAGTTTCCAACAGCGTAGATAGCTGCTGAGGCGAGAATCACTCCTCCAACGGAAAAGAGTCCCCCTATGGGCATTTTTGGGGGACCGCCACCGCCAGTGCGTGCCTTAGCCGCGCGACGCCTCAACTCATTGGAGAGTCTTTGCCAATTTGGATCGTTCATTATGAGAGTTGAAGTTGAAGGTGGATTGGGAATTGATTGGAGTGAGAGTAGATGGCAAAGGTTAAATTTGTGGTGACTTGCCCCAGGAGTGCGACATCCGCGACATTCGTGGTTGGCGCGACATTTATGGTTGCAAATGGCAATTAAGGTTAGCCAGGTGGTATAAATATTAATTAAAGTGAATGCAAAGGGAGATTGATGATGCAAATTGAAAGATTGACAATGACAATTTCCAAGAGTCAAATGTGGTCGAGTCCATTCTTCTGCCGTCTACGAGGGCACCCCCTCGTAGTCATTCTTCTTGTAGTATTGATTGATAACTCGTTTCCAATGCCGGCGTCGATTGGAGTGGATTGGAGTCAGAAGGAAGAATCTTTCGTAGAAGATGAGCAAGAGAATCACCACAGCAACCACTGCCGATGGCGCAATCAGCCGGATCAAATTGCTTGTAGTCACAGCACGTTTATACGGACATTCTGCGTAGGGTCCTCCGTCAACGAAGCAGCCCAGAATGGTGATGTCATTCAAGTCTATCCAGACGGGATAGATCACTTGTGAGGCGTTGAGGAAGTTCCTGAGTGCTAGTTGCTCGGTGGACAGATGAGGAATTCCGAACTTGAAGTTCTTAGGACACACCTGCTGGTTTGTGCTAAAATACAGAGCGATTTCTTCAGAGAGCTGCCATTCAAATGGGTTGCGGGTGTTTTTGCAAGCCAACCGGTACTTGTTGTAGCAATTTTCAACGGCCCAGCCGCCTTGTTTCATCGCTACACACTTCTCAGCCACCTGACTCTCTGCTGTTTCCTGCCAGTCAGGGTCATCCCCAAAAGGATTATCTACATCATTGTCATCGTCGTCATCCTCATCACGAGTTCGAAGGTCGTCCTGGTCTAATGCAATCCTTGTCTTGTTGACAAACGAAGCGTTGGGCTCGTTAGAGCCCCACGACCAGTATGAATAAGGAATGTACCGATTAAGAATTCTGCCGGTATAGTCATCGGATATGTTGGACTTGTTATCAGCAGGGTACCATGATGCATTGAGTACGGGCATGTACCCACACTGAAGGGCATTGTGGGCATCATCACGAGACAATGGAGCTTCGTTAGAGTCTATAAGCGTGCGAAACTTTGTCGTATGGACCCTCTGAGAGTAATAGTTTGAGTCAAAAACTTCTGTTAGTCGTTTACGACACAGTTCAAGAACAAACTCCGAGGTGTCGTTCAAGGTGAAACCAGAATCCTCATAAAAAAAGATCGAGTCCCTATCAGCCAGGGAAAGGTTATAAGTTCTCAGGGTATTTCGAAAGTCAGTGTTGATGGCGGAGATCAACGTACGCTTGTACATGTTGAACATGAAGTCTTGCATGGTAGGAAACTCACTGTCATAGTTCAGCGTCACATTGATTTGGACCGACGTGTTCAAGTCACGAGGAGAGTAGAGATACGAGTTGAGTGTGGAGATCGGGCCACTGAGCGAAGTATTGCCCACCTCCATGTATTTGGGCTGGTACACCACCATCCCCGTTTGGAGAGACGTAGGCGCCGGCCGTGTGGCCACGGTTCGATTGCCTGTAGTGTTTGTTCTAACGACAACCGTGTCGTTTCGAATCAGCCGCAAGTTCAAGATCAATTGCACGACATTGGCCTCGCTATTGATGTTGGATGACTTGATATAGTCTCGTAGCGTGGCGTACACGTCGCTATCGGCAAAGCTCGGCTGGCACCGATAAGTTTTATCCTGCCATGATACTTTGACTGTTTCTGACAGGTTGGCAGTGGCATCCTCGGGAATGGGAGCAGGACAGAGCTGCCATCGGTGGGTGTACTCGTTCCAGTACATATCTAGCATGATAGCATTGATGCCCACGTACAAGACGTTCAGGAGGGTGGCCAAGGAGTCGGCAGTATAGCCCTCAACATCAAATATGAGTCTATTGGCGCTGATTCCAAATGGTGTTTGTTGATCTATGGGAATGTCCAAAGCTATGTCTCGCTCAGCTCTGTAGGCCTGGCTGGAACGAGTAGATAGTCTGGGCCAGTTGGCCTCCGCAAGGCATACGGGGAGCAAGAATATCCAGAGCCACATCAGGATGCGTGGCAGCTGAAGATTGTAGGGGGATGTGTTGTGAGTATGAGCTGTGTAGATGAATATCAGTAGAAGTAATAGGTAGACGCATTTCTGTATCGCGACATTTTGGTTGCAAAATATGACCCAGGGAAGAAGGTTGTAGAAAGAGAGCGAGTAGCGGTTGGAGTGAATAGATTGGAGTTTTAGAGGTGTTCGGTTCTGAAGTTGATTTGGACATGAAAATGGATGTCCAAATAGAGAATCGAGAGCAAGTTTTTGAAACCCACAGTTGGTCAAAGTATAGTTGATATATCAGCATGAGTGGTTACAAGAGCAGAGAAGGCAACTGTACCCTTTTTATTCGGTTCAACCACGCAAATAGTTGTTAGAACGACAGAAATGATAATTCTACACTTTGAAATGCATTTATCACTCAAAGCATCCTTCTTGGTTGAAGCAATTGGAGTGACAGACGACTATAGGTCTTCACGAAAAGAGGACAAAGCGGAACCTATAAGTGGCCGTTGAGTTTGTTGCGAGACAAAATAAGGCCAACGTGATTTCAAAATGATTACGTAAAGCAGAAGACAATTGTAGATCTAAGGTGGTTACTTGGCAGGTCGTAACTAAGAAGAATACAGTGAAAAGCGGCCAATAGTGAACGTGTGAGTTATCCTCACACATATTACCTTCACAACATAAAAAGACAAAATGTCTCATTTCAAAATACAGCAAGGTTTCAACAGAGGATCCTTATTATTATATTTGCCATCTTGCACCTTCCACTCAACATGGCTAACTGTGTAGCTACTCATCATTTGGCTGCGAAAAACTATACTCATACAGCTATTTTCGAAGGGCATGTCACTTTCACCACACAAAATAATGACGTATGACGTGGATTGAAAACACTGAAAGGACATCTCACAAGAGATTTAAGCTAATAACAACCAAGTTTCCTCAACGTTTTCAAACGCCCCAAATCTTATGTATATGTTATCACCACAATCGCCTACTCATCTGATTCGCGCATATAAACATATCAACACTAGCTACCACTCGCTAACTACCTCGATTTCCCTTGGTATGCGCCAGCGAGATGTGTTGGCACGGGTCTTTGCCGGGCTCAACGAAAGACAGAAGCAGGCTGTGGAGGCGCCGGCGCTGGGGGTGCTCCAGATCGTTGCTGGGCCTGGGACAGGCAAAACCAAGGTGCTTGTAGCTCGTGTGGCCTACTTGTTGCTTAGCGATGATATCAAGCCAGAGCACATTATTGTCACGACGTTCACAAAGAAGGCAGCCAATGAGATGTTGCAGAGATTGAAGGAGCTCCTTAAGGGGACGGAAATTGCTGTGGAGAGGCTTCTCATTGGGACTTTTCACAGCATCTGCTATAGGATCATCCAGAAATACGGATCCAGAATAGGAATGGCTAATTTCACTATTGCCGATGAGAGAGATTCTCAACAGCTACTATCTGAGGCGCTTGAAGATTTATCAGAGGACGAATGGCACGTAATTGATGGCCTTCCTGAATCAGAGACGAACTTGTATAAGTCAGACAATAACCAGAGCTACAGAGGTTTTAGCCCCAAGAGCATTCGCAAGGCAATATCTGCATTGAAGTCAAAGGGCCTACGTGTGGACCAGTATAAAAAACAGCGGCAGCTGAACAGGCTCCTTGAAATCGTGTATGACGCCTACCAGAGCAGATTGACGAAGAACAAGCTTCTCGACTTCGACGACTGTCTTTTGTACTGCCACCAAATCTTGTCGAACTATCCAGTGCTCAGTCATATCGAGCACACCCTCGTGGACGAGTTCCAAGATACCAACGAGGTTCAATTGCAACTCATGTATCTTTTTGCTAAAGGAAGTCTCACAGACAAGAACGGCCAGGACAATGTGACAGTGGTTGGAGACCCAGACCAAAGCATCTACGCTTTTCGGAACGCCCAGACCGCCAATTTCGACAAAGTGAGGCAACACTACAAGAATCACAGATTGCGAGTCATTACTCTCGAGGAGAATTACAGATCCACCTCGGGAATCCTAGGACTTTCAGAAACGCTTATGCTCCAGCAACAAGGAAGAACAGGTCGTAACCTTCGATCTCAGTCAGCGTGTGGATTGCAACCAGTCTACGACAAATTCAACTCGTCAGAGAAGGAGGCTGCGTGGGTGGCGCTTCAGATCAAGCAGGCTATGAAACTACCGGGGTTTGTGCATTCTGATTGTGCAATCTTAGTTCGCTCAGCCTATCAGACTCGAGCCCTAGAGACTGAATTGACGCGAAGAATGATCCCTTACTACATGGTCAAGGGCAGAGCATTCTGGGAACGCAAGGAGGTCGTTGCGATTATGGACTATTTGCGATGTGTTGCAAATGAAAATGACCGTGTGGCCCTCTTAAGGTGCGTAAACTTTCCAAAACGTGGGCTCGGTGCAAAGGCAATTGGAGATTTGGAACAGAGTATTGATGCACAACTAGCCAAAGACGGGAACAGGCTGATCCTCGGAATTTTGAGAGGAATAACTGATGGTGATGTCGCTTGCTCCTTAGGTCCCAAAGCGAAGGATGCTCTTAAAGGATTCTTGAATATTATAGGCAAATGCCGTGAAATGTTGCCGGATGACATAGATGGCATTCCTGATCTTCTGGAGATTCTCGATCGAATGTTCATGCAGCTCTACAATCAGTCTGGGCTCAAGAAGGAGTTTGCAGAGAACATTGACTGGGAATTGAATATCATGGAGGTCAAAAGTCAACTACTAGCCTTCGAAATGCCTGAGGAAGACTTCTTGCCGGACTACTTGGAAGAGGGAGAAGAGCCGCAACCCACAGAGATCGAGGTTACTGGAGCAAAGTTTCTCCAGTCATTCGCTGCATCGGTGAGATTGTTTGACAACGATCCAGAGCAAAATGATGAGGATGCAACTCCTAAGGTAGCCATATCGACCATTCATGGCGCCAAGGGTCTAGAGTGGCCCATAGTGTTTGTTCCTGGATTGTCAGAAGGGCTTCTTCCCGCTTCGTTCGCCATGACTGACGAGGATTCGGTAAATGAGGAGAGACGATGCTTCTATGTGGCCGTCACACGAGCAAAAGCGTTGCTATTCTTATCTTCCTACATTGAAGAGGAAGGAGGTAATCGCTGGAAAGCAGTTGTAAAACACTCACGATTCTTGAAAGGTGTTTCTGAAAGACTTCATCGGGCCCTACATTTTGATAACGCCGAAACAATCGAACATTTGTATCAATTGTTAGGGAAGCAGATGCCTGAATCCATACGAGACGTGCTTCAAGAATTCCAAAGTAAAAACGATGGAAAACTAGAGTCGCAATTCAATGACTATCCGGTTGAATTCAGCACAGCAAGAGACATGCCACCCTCGTCAACAAGACCATCGCTGAATAGATTGAACCAAAGATCAGCAGAGTATATGAACTCGGTTTTGCTGAGAAAAGCGCCTGTTAGGCAACAGATTAAGCTTTACCGGCCCCCTCGTGTTGAGCAGGACTCAGCACCTTTGGGCAGCACCGAATTAGTTTCAAAAGGTGTGAAGAGGGCACCAACATACATTCCTTCAAGACCTGGATCAAAAAAGCGTCTCGGGATGAGGTAGTCGTGATATTCAGAGCTACAGCATATAAGCATATAAACAAGGCATAGAGCATATATAAGATGCCCCTAGTCATATCAGCACGAACTCATATTAAACTCTTTAGCAAGCTATATCATCTAGATTCTCTAAAGCTGATTCATATACTTGGATGTGTCACAGTGCAAGCAGCAGACGTTGCAAAACGCGTTTGGGTGTCTTTCAAAGGTTTACGATGACCCTCATTTCGTGATCTGGAACGACCAGGGAAAGCTCAAATGAACGGTCTTATCGTCGTCCACAAACTTGGTCACGGCAGAGTACGAGCCCCTAGCCAACAACCCCGAAGGCGCCTCCACGGCGCCCAAGGACTTCTCGTAGTAAGGCTTCTCCTTAGTGTTGGGAGCATACGAGCCCAAAGGCTCCTCCATCTTCTCCACACGGATGCCAGCCTTCTTGACCGAATGCAAATACTTCAAGCCCGTGATGATCTCGTGCTGTACGCGAAACTTGACGTGCAACTCGTACACGGCCTTCTCCTTGATGGAGAACTTGATCTCCTTATCGATGGTGTTCCCGCTCGCGTCCTCCAAAGAAATCACAATTGGCTCGAGCAGCTTATCTTCAGGAAACGTTAGCGCCATCTCGACAATGACCACGGTTCTCTTATCGCCCGCCTTCACCGGATAAGCCAGGCCCTCAGCACTCAACCCCAAAGACGCCTTCCACTTGGCAAGCGACTCGTCCTCAGCGTCGAGCTTCGTGTACTCAGCAATGGTCTTTTTCTCGCCCACAGTGTAGCCTTCTACAGATTCGGGCACCAAGTCGTCGTCAGCAGACATTGTAGATAAAGAAGGAGTTGTTGAAGGTGGAAGAATAGAGTAGAGTTGAAGGTTTCAAATTGTGCACACCCGCGACACGCTAACACTGGAGACGGTGGGACTAGGAAGAGGAAGGCACCCGGAGGTTTTTTATGATTTGAGTAGTTGGGTGGAAATTTTATTAAACTGTAGGGAGGGAACTTTTGTGGGTACCTTTAAGGTAATCGTGGTGTTTAAGGGAATTGTGTAACTTGTTACATGGAAGTTGAATTGGAAAGTGACACACGTACCATGATCCTAGCACAGGACAGAATAATAGTAGCGTAGAATGCTACAGGCAGAAAAACAAACGAGAATTGAAAATGAGGTAAATAAAAAAAGGCCACTTGGGTTGGTCTTGTGTCAGTTGGTTCAGGATGAACCTATGAGGTCAGAGAACGAGAAAAGGCTGTATTGGAAGGCCTAGAGACCCGGTAGCCCTTATGTGAGACTTCAATTGACCTTTCCACAGAAACTGATCTAGGTGGAGGATTCCAGGACTTGATTGCTTGGGCGGTGAGACTTTGTGGTTTAGAAAATGAAAGTTTCTTTGTTCATCATGATTGGCTGCAAAATACCAATAAACTACCACCTTTCGGTATAACCTAGCTGAATTTGGCGTCAGTAAAGTGCCAATGGTTAAGAAATGTGGAATTTTCCCAGAATCTCTACCAGAGTTCCCGAAACAACCAGGAAACCTGACTCTGTTGTGGAAACTCTGTTCTGGAAGTCTGGTACACAACAGGAGACCATCAAATCACTACACCCACTGCATCCATAATCCACAGAATTCACAAAGGTACAGAACACTCTGAAGAACCCGTGCCTCTTTCCCACTTTACCTGTGTTTTGCCCTTGGGCTGCCTGGGCTCGAGAGCAGAGGCGTTACCGTATCGGGAAATGGTTCAAAGAGGTTGTTCAAAAAACATGTGTCAAGGGTTATTGCGCACTCCACGCATTGGCTGCAAACAGAGCCTTCCTTCTCCTATCGAGGCTCCCACTGAACAAGAAAATGAACAAACAATAATAGAAGCATATTCTCAAATTGAACTAATACGCTGGTTTTCTCGGAGTCTGAGGCTCATTTTCCCTGGGAGGCACTTCCAGAATCCTGTTCAGCAGTTTCAACGAATCTCTGACCTTACCTGGACACTTACCTTGATTTTGCTTATGCCATTGGTTATTTCAAGTGCTCTTGCCAAACGATCATAATTCTAGAATTTTCACCACCTTCGCCAGGTTGCACATTGACACTGCTTCGGAACCTTGCCGCTTTCTATGTCGATCTCCTTCTGCTCGGGGTGCATTCTCTCAATTCAGACGAGAGAGAGGCTATAAGCGAGTCCCAAAATGGTAAGCAGTCCTCCACACTCAGTAAGCGCTTACAATAAGACCGTACTGACCAAGCATCTAGGAAAAGAGGACGAGGTCAATTGAGGAACTTAGAGGACAAACTAACAAGAAGAAGCCGAAGAAAACGAACAAAAGGTAGCGGATCGAAGAGAATCACCAATTGAGTCGAACACCCACTCAGTCACTAAACAGCGTCTTCTCCACGGCCCGCCTGATCCCCTTTCTTCTGCTTCTTTCCCTTCTGTTTTCTTCAGTCTCCACCCCAGCAGATCTGGGTGGTCTCCTTTTCCAGTGTGGAGGGGGGTGGAAAATTGCCCAATGCGGACCGATTCCCGTTTCGAGGATGTATCGTAATTGCTGCTGTGAATCCTCTGTTTAACGTCCTTTTCGCTGTGCAGCGACGACCACTTTTGCGGGGACAGGGCCCAAGACGTATTGTTTTGTGGATTTACGAGAAATGTGACAAGTGACGAAGCAAAGAAGACTTGAAGAGGGCCAGTGGTTCCTGAATGGCTGCTAAAGCCAAAACCACCAGCAAATCCGCAAAACCCAAACAAACACCACAAATCCTCTACAAAACCAAATACAGTTATTTTGGCTTTCCTTGTCCTCTCTTGGAAATATATACAAGGCTTTTCCCCCAAGCCCTGGGGATATGGCGAAGCCAGAGATCCACTCTTGACTAAGTGGGCGTGAGGGCTTCCATTGGGTTTTACCTGATTAGGCAAAGTGTGTGCAGCGGGCGAGGGTACTATTCCCTGTTGAGGAACCCATGTTTGGCGGCTGCATGCAGGACAGACGTTTGGCTGCGAAAAAAGTCTACCACCCCCATTCAATGTTGTGACAGAGAAGCTTCTCTTATAAAGCGGGGGCGTTTCCCTACTCTTCTTTTTTTTCGATCCCTACAACCTTTCATCCATGAAGTTCGTGTACCTCCCTATAGTGGCGATCTTCTCGCTTTTGTCATTCTCGACGGCGTTGCCCATTGAGTTGCAGGCTCTCAGAGCCAGAGACGAGTTCAACGTTCGTCTGGAGGCCGATGTTTCTCCAGCATTCGTCTCTCCCTTGGACAAGAGAGAAAACACCTTGCTCACACAGTTCTTCACCTCCTTGAACAAGACAGGCACCGGTGTGACCCTCGCCAAAGCGGCAGTGAGAACTCCTGTCATTGACGACCAGATCGTCAAGTTCGTCGCCAACTTGATTGAAGAGAAGAACTTGACATACCTTTTGGAAGTCGCAGACAGCAGCGGCCTTGCCTTGGACTTGGTCTTGTTGGTGTTGACGCACTACGAATTTATCGATGGTCTCACTGATTTCGTCAAGTACTACAAGGGCAACAGCAACCTGACGTCTTCCGGCAGCGGAGGCGGTGGAGGCTTGATCGGTGGTCTCCTTGGCGGTCTTGGTGGTCTTCTTGGTGGAGGCGGCTCTCTGGGCTCCAACAACACGACTTCGTCGGGTTCTGGCGGCGGTTTGATTGGAAACCTCATCAGCGGCCTCACCGGCGGTCTTTTTGGCGGTTCCAGCGGCTCCAGCAACAACTCCACTTCTGGAACATCTTCGGGCGGCTCCGGTAGCGGCTTGATTGGCAGCCTCCTCGGCGGACTCTTCGGCTCTTCGGGCTCCTCGGGCTCTGGTTCTTCTTCTGGCAACTCAGGTGCCTCGGCTACTACTTCCAGACCTGCTTCTACCGGCACTGCTTCTGGCTCTGGCTCTGGAGGCATTGGTGGTCTTTTGGGCGGTTTGTTCGGCGGCTCTAGTGCTGCTGGCGGAGCCTCTTCTGCTCCTGCTGCTGATACTGCTGCTCCTGCTGCTGCTACCACTTCCAACACAGCTGCCGCTGCCACTTCTGGAGGTGTCTTGGGTGGTCTCTTGGGCGGTCTTGGAGGCAATTCGGAAACCGCCGGCGCTGCTGCCACTTCTTCTCCAGCTGGCGCCGCTGCTGCCACCTCTGCTCCCGCTGGTGGTGCTGCCGAAACAGCTCCTACTGGCACCGCTGCTGGAGCTCCAGCTGGTGCTAATACTGCCACAGGCACTGGCGCAGGTTCTGCTGCCACCACTTCTGGCTCTGCTCTCGGTGGACTCTTGGACAACCTTCTCAAGCGTGACGACGAGGAATTGGCCAAGCGTGATGTTGAGGCTATTACTGAGCACTTGCACGAGCTTGCTAAGCGTGCTGAGACCGCCAGCTACCTCGAGAGAAGAGACATCTGGGACTCTGTGTACCAGCAGATGATTCGTCTTATTGGCAGCGACGCCAACATCGAGGATGTGGCTGTTTCATTGAAGAAGTCTGGTCTTGCGATCAACGTCATCTACAACGCTATCATGGACTCTGATTGGTACGGTTTCGACAAGAAGTTGGTGAAGTACCTTGTGGACAACAACATCGTGACTTGGTCAATCTTGTTCAGGTCTTTGATCGACTCTGGCGTGGTGTTCCTGGTCATTGGAGACATCATTGGCAACTCTGACTACATCAAGCTTGTGATTGACTTTGTCATTGCCATTATCACCGGCAGGGTCAATGTGATCGGCTTGATCTTGGCCTTCTTCTAATCTGCCGTGCCATTCACTTCTTCCAGGATGTTTTTGTAATATACCACTTTCAAATAAAACGAACTTTTGACGATTAGACTGCTTTGTAGTTTTCCTGACTGCTGTACTACGACAAGACGATGCTTTTCTTTACTACTCAGGGACCCTTCGTTTCCAAAAAGAAAAAAAAAAAAAATCACTTCATCTAAATACTGGCACTTTTTCAGTCTATATTTGAGGAACGGCGGCACCGTCACCTCTCAAATCAGAGCCTCCTGACCACACAATATCGGCACCCTTGGCCTCATTTTTAATACATTGAGACCGCCCAAAAGTACCTCTGTTCCATCCTGTCACGTACTCCACGCAATGGCCCATCTGGCGCAATTCTTCTACAACTTCCTTATCGATCCCTTCCTCGAGTTTTACCAACGTGTGTGGAGTAGACACTGGACCCCCCGAACCTTTGCCTACATCCAAATGCCTGTGCTGCTCATTGGGCTCAAGACAAAAGCGTGGGGCATCAAGCGCCTCCTGGGCATCGAATCCAAAAAGAACCATATTGAGCAAAATTTGGACATGTGCTTGCGGCTGGGCCCATCCTCCCATGCAAGCGACAGAAGCGTAGAGCTCGTGCTGCTGAGACTCGTTGAGCTGAGTGATAAGTGAGGGAATAATCGTGTGGTAAGGTCTCTTGCCGCCTTCCAAACTGTTGATAGCGCCTGGGGTGAGATTGAAATTGCCTCCACGGCTCTGTAGGGCAAAACCGTAGTCGTTTGGAATGATACCGGTGCCAAAACACGTGAACACAGAGTTGATGAACGAACAGGCGTTTCCATCCTTGTCGGTGACGGTGAAATACACAGTGTCACCTTTATACATGGGGTTTGGAACTGGGCCCTTGACGTGCTCTCCTTCTATCTGTTCACGACGCAAGACGCTGTCTTTTTTGATGAGTTTTGCTCTCTCTGCAAGTGCTTCCTCACTAAGTGCCTTTTTGACATCGATTTCTGGGTGGAACTCGAGATCGGCGACCAACTCCTCGGAGTCGTAGAAGGCAAGTTTCACTGCCTCGGTCACAAAGTGCAAGTACTCTGCAGAATTGTGCTTCAAGGCTTTTAAGTCGATGTGTTTAACTTTAGCAAGCTCTTTGATGTACCCAAGAGCCAAAAGAGCGACGATTCCCTGTCCACTTGGTGGAATTTCCCAGAGATACTTGCCCTCAAAGTCCATGCTCAAGGGGTCCACATCTAATGACGTGTGGTTCTTCAAATCGTCCAACTCCATCACGCCTCCTTTCTCCTGAACTTTCTGTACGATTTTTGCAGCCACGTCTCCTTCGTAGAATCCCTTCTTGCCTTCCTGGGCCACCTTTCTGAACAATTTTGCCAACGGCTTGTTGGTGAACACATCGCCTGTTTTGCAGAAGGAACCGTCAGCATTCAAAAAGACATCGGCGTTCTTGCCACTTTGTTTGATCAACTTTTCCAGTGCATCGTGCCACATTTGTGCAGAAATTGCCGACACTGCAAACCCACCTTCAGCCAACTCAATTGCTGGCAGAAAAATGTCCTCCAATGTTACGTTTCCCGAGCCCCATTTTTCAACAGCGTCTATCCAGCCGCCAATGGCGCCAGGAACCGTGATAGCGTGTACACTGGTCAAGGGTAACCGAGGACCCTTGATTTCAGGTGCTCTCTCTCTCACCACGTCAATTGAGAGTTTCTGGGGCAGTTTCCCGTGCCCAGATAAACCATGGACCTTCTTTTCGTCCTTGTCATAATAAAGCACAAAACAATCGCCTCCAACTCCTGTGGATCCTGGTTCCACCACACATAATGCTGCCAGAACGGCTACTGAAGCGTCTACACAGTTTCCTCCTTTTTCAAGGACTTTTAAACCTGCTGCGTTGGCCAATGGCTGCGTAGATGCAACCATGCCTTTCTTTGAGTACACAGTAGAGCGTCTTGAGCTGAAACGAGAGAACATGGTGGAATTGTGGAGTATGGAAACTGGATAATTTTGCAATTTGTGGGGTCGATCAAGATCTAAATATGTGCAGGTATAGACAAGCTAAAGGCTCATGTGGGTCGTTTTTTTTTTTGGTGACAAACGAGTATTTGTGAGATATCTCGAAGCTTTGTAACTTTTGACTAGATAATCATTGTATGAGCTGCTCTTGACTAAGATATGGGAGGGTTCTGAGGAGTTTCAAGAGTACTGTGAATTCCGCGTCACGTGACACAGCCTCGCAGAACGATAGGTGCCGCAGAAGGGTGGTAAGAGACATTTTATGATGAATGAGTGATTTGTTATATAAACTTGTCGAGTAGATGAATGTCGAAAATGAACCTTTTTTTTATACTTTTCTGAGCATAGCCTTGTTTCAAATTCTAGCTGTGTGGGTAAGACTATCAGTGTTTCAGAGTGTGTTTCAGAGTGCACAGTGAGATAGTGTCTATCTGCAAGTGCCTTTGCAGCACACAAAGAAACAATAATCTGACCCCAAGATGAATCTGAAACGCAAAATATGATTCATGGCTGAGCTCCATAGCATCATATATTACAGAAATTTTTCTGCCTGTCATGAAAATTAAGCATTTTTGAAACCTACGTCCTCGAGCTCGAAAATGTCCTACACAAATGCACAGAGCCGTGCGCTCAGGGTTGAACTTTATAAAGATGGCACCGCTCTTGATAACAAAGCAAGCGATCTTCACCTAGTATAAAAGACAGCGTCTATGCCTTTGGAGCTGCTTTGACCAATCAGTGCGACAGTAGAACAATGCCTTCAGTATAATCGAAATTTGATGTTTCGCTGACGATTTCGACTTCCCAGTGGAACTGTTCTGGTTATTTCGCAGCCAAATGGAGGTTGTAGCAAAACACTAGAGACTCTGACATCCAACCAAATAAAAATCCACCAAATCGACACCAATCGAGGCAAGTGGCTGCTCTAACCATGAAAGGGGAAAAACCTAATTCCCACTGAAAAGCACCTCCTCCCAGTCGTCATTTGCTCAGACTGCACCTCATGCCCATTTCAAGCACGTATTGTGCCAATACAACAACCACATCACCTAAATCTTCAGGACCAGTCAAACAAAGCGCAAAACCAGCTAAACCAGACTCCCACTATACATTTCCGCACGACTCGAGCCTCCAATCGAGCCTCCAATCGAGCCTCCAAGTCTCGCTTGCTATACCATTGCTTCTATCCATGCGCAGCAACAAAACGAAGGCTACAATGTACCAGTGATGAGTAGACGGAATTCCGAATTCCAGTTGCCAGTTGCGGTTCCCCTAAGAAATCCAAACCAATCCAATAAACCAGCCGCTAGAAGAATACCTCTAACCGCCTCATTTGCTACCGCCAAAAAATGGCTGCGAAAAAATCCACTCACACTAGCATACTGCGGAAGAGCAGCAACAGTAGCGTAAAGTCCAGCAACCAACGCAACCTAAGTGCAACCAACGCAACCAAAGTGCAACTCAAGTGCAATTCAAAGAAAACCCATCCACACTTGTCATACTGCGTGGCAACCAGCAACCGCAATTGCTTCTCCTGAGTATAATAGGCTCGAGATCCCGTTTGTTCCTACATTTCTCCTCCACCAAGAATGACCACTCCAGCTACCGATATCAAGTTCAAGCTCAACGACGGCCACTCGATCCCTGCGTTGGGACTCGGCACGGTGCCCTCTAAAGACCCCTCTCACACAAAAGAGGAGGTCATTACTGCTGTCAAAGCCGGGTTTCGCCACATCGACACCGCCTGGTACTACGGCACTGAGCCTTATGTGGGAGAAGCCCTCCAAGAGCTTTTCAAGGAAGGCGTGATCAAGAGAGAAGATATTTTTGTCACGACCAAAGTGTGGCCTTCGTTCTGGCACAGCCCCGAGAAGTCGTTGGATCTTTCGTTGCAGAAATTGCAGCTTGACTATGTGGATTTGTTCTTGCAGCACTGGCCCATTGCCTTGCACGGCGACGAAAACGGGTTGCCGGCAGAGCCCAGAGACGAAAACGGCAACTTGAAGTACGACGATGATCCGGTGAAAGGAACAAAGTTCATCGATGTGTACAAGGAGATGGAGAGAATCAAGAATACCACCAGCAAAGTGCGCTCCATTGGCGTTTCCAACTACAACATCGAGCGGTTGCAGTGGCTCCTAAAGGAGGTCCAGACGGTGCCTGTGCTCAATCAGATCGAGTTGCACCCTCAGTTGCCCCAGCAGGATCTTGTGGAGTGGTGTGAGAAACACAAGATCTTGATTGAAGCTTACTCGCCCGTGGGAGCCGAGGGAGCGCCCGTGTTGAAGCTTCCGTTGATCCAGAAGCTTGCAGAGAAGTACGACGTGACCACCAACGAGATTGCTGACGCCTACCACATTTTGGAGGGTAGAATCACGTTGCCTAGAACGTCCAACTTGGACAGAATCAAGAAGCTCACGAGATTGCCCCAGTTGACCAAGGAGGAGTTGAAGGAGCTTCACGAGATTGGCGAGAAGAGCCCAAAGAGATACAGAAACGACCAGTGGGGCCACGGGCTTGGGTTTAAATACTGGGAAGGCGACAGGTTTCCTCCCAACGCCTGATTTAATGAATTGATGTGCAACGCGATGTAGCTGAACTTTCTACGACTTTCCAATGCAAATATTACTTATATGCTCTACTTGTCTCCAACCTTTCCCAAATACAATCCACGCAAACCGTGCTTAAAAAGGATCCATCACCTCACCTGAATCAACCAAAGGACTCCGTGTAGCAGTAGATATTTGGAGCGTGGGTCATTTTTCTATTTTTCTGGCAGCTCAAAACGATTTCACCATTGAACAACTCGGGACCACATCCCACACACGCCAACGCTTTTCTGTACTGAGGGTCCCGAAGCTCAGAGGCAGCGTCAGTGATGATATCGTCAAAGTGGGGCCTATTATAAGAAACAGAGTAGCCGCTCCAGTCTTGCAAAGATGCCGAGGATGACCCATACAGCGCCTGTCTGACAAACGTGTTCTCCACCGTTTCGGTGCTTTTCGATTCTTTGTCCTTTTCAGAAACAGTCACGAGTTCAGGCTCCTCCTGGGTCAAATGAAGCGCCAAGTGGGCTCTGCCCTCATTAAAAAAAGGAAGAAATTCCGGCCAGAGGTGGTCGTACCACTGAAGATTGGCCTTTTTCTTCATCGACAACACAATCTTCACTCTGGTGGTTTCTGGTCTGTATAAATAGTCGCCGGCGTCGTCTCTCTGTTTGAGCTTTTTGAGAAGATCCAATGCCACCGGGAGGGTGAAAGAAGCGCCAGAACCGGCGCTGAAAAACAACACCGTTTCGAACTTTGTAAGTGGCTGGTACTTGGCTCCGTAGGGCCCGTTTATTCCTGCCTTCATCTTGTAGATTCTGGGAGCGCTAAACAGGTCAATGAGGCTCTTCAACTCCTCGATGTGTGGTTTAAGTGTATCTTCGCTTCCCATAACAAGATTCTTTTCGCTGGTGGTGGACAGAGAGGGACTCAAGGATCTGGAGACAGAAGACTCGGTGGAAGACTCTGTAGAAGACTCTGGATCTTCATCTTGGTTCATCTTCTCCAACTTCTTCAAAAGCTTTCTTGTGAAGCCCTTCATAACCTTAAGAATGATCACCTGCTTGCCTGAATCCGGCAAACTGGCTATGGTGAACGGGTGGTACTGGAAAAGGCTGATTTTCATCACGTTCAAGTAAACGTGCTGGCCGGCTCTCCAGCCGCCGTACCGAGGAATAAGAAACCACCACCAGCGGTCGTGGTTGATTTTCTTGATTTCCACGGGAATGGTGATTCTGATGGTGGTTTCGTCCAAGATTTCAAAGTCAGACACACCTTTTGTCGGGCCCCTGCGCTTGGTGACGATTCCAAGCACTCTGGAGGTGATTCTGTCCAAAACCAACAAGTGCACGCCGAGAAGAACGGCTGCTTTGTTGCCTCCGTTGTGGAAAAACGCCAAAAGGAGCATGATGAAGTTGAACACTCTGTGCTGGGCCAAAAAGAAGTCAAAGGCGAAATTTCGTATGAACTTGAGCGACGCAAAGCACAACATGAACAAGCACCCGTAAGAAATCATGCCAAATATCTGGGGCGGGATTTGCACCATGATGTAGAACTCTAGCGAGAGCCAGTAGTACAAAGAAAGCGCCATGTGGACGGTAACGGCAATAAACATGAACCTGGCAAGCCATTTATGGAAAAAAACCGACTTGTCCAAGTCGAGGCCGCTTACAGTGGAAATGAAGTCGTTTTTGGCGATGAAAAGCAAAATCGCCGGAAGATTGCCAATGGCAATGCGCCCGACTCTTTTGGAAATCACATAGTGCCGAGGCTCGTAGTCGATATCTGCGGTTTCCACAAAGCAAAACACGGCGTTGATGGCCACATGGATGGCCATGGCCACGAGAATGGACGGCTGGAAAAAAAACGCTTTCTTGAAAACCACCACTTTGTACACTTTGGTGAAAGCGGCGTAGCGGCTCAAAAACGACCAGTATTTAGTATGGTTGAGCGATTTGGCGCCTCTTCTGTTTCGTAGGTAGTAAGGGATCCACGAAAAGAGCACTCCGTGGACCGCCGGGAGGAGAAAGCTCACCATCATGGCGAGAAACTCGAACTTGTAGTTTCTGTCTTTTTCGACGTAGAACTGGTCATAAAGTGAGATGGCCATGGCGAGCTCAAATGACGAAAATGGGTGTTGGCGCTGCGTGAATGATGCAAAAAAGCAATGAAGGCTGTAGAATCAAAAAAAAATCGGGTACTTTTGGTAAATTTAAATAGTGTAGTCTGTAGGATAAGTTTTCAGGGAAGTTTCAGACTGAAAAGTTCTTTGATGCAACTGGCGAAAGAAACGCTGACTAAGCTTTGTGAAAAGTCACTATGGAAATCAAGAAGTCCAAGTCAGATTGTGTGAAAGTGATTTTCGGAACGTCTGAAGGTGTGAAAAATAATGATCTTTTGAGATGGACCTGGAATTCTTCAAAATCAGGTCTGAACACGAGGATGCAAATTCGCTTGATTTCACTTTTTTTTTAAATTCACTTCTTTAAATTCACTTTTCAAATTCACTTTTCAAATTCACTTTTCAAATTCCTTTTCAATCTTGTCAATCACCTGAGTTCTGATGGAATAGATAAGAAATCGGTTCTCAAAAAAGTTCAGAAAGCAAGTTTTCCTGACAAATAATAATTTTTCCAGATTAACTGCTTTTGCCGCTGGCTGGTGGTATTTTAAGGGTTCTGGAAACCTGCCTGATTTTGATGAAAGAATTTGACTTTTGCTAGACCCGATGCGATGGTGATATCGGGGTTTTGAGCGCATGCACAGAAGCAGAAGGAACAGGCCGAGGACAAAAAAGAACAGGGGCGGGTAAAAACAGAGGGAAAATTGTGGTAAAATGCGATATCTCCATTAGTTGGAGCGATTTTATTGGAGGCGGCCCGGGGGATATCGGTAGAAGGAGGAGACTGGCTACCCTCGGAAGTGAGTTATCTGATGGGATCCGTGCAGGCCCACGGCACTGATGGTCGTAGATTAGTCGTACCATTTGCAACCAGGTGCAGGACGACAATGCTGCCCGCCGGTAGAAGATCGGCGGCTTTTCTTGGCAGCCTCTCTCGTAAACCGTGTGCCAAGCCCCGATATAGCCGACGGGCTCGGACTCTAAGCGGTTGAGGGCTGAAGAATCAACTAAAAAAGAGACGACAGCGCTTTGGACTGTGGTCTAAAGAGCTGGAGTACGGAACCGTCGGTGCATTGGTTAGGGAGTTGCGGAGGGCATGGCATTGTGACGCACGAGCGGGCGGTGCGGCGCAGGCGGAGGCGTTGATGTGCGTCATGCACCATGCGTCGTCAGACGCAGTCTGCGTCTGTCTGCAGGCACACTCTTCACCCAAAGTTAGGCGACGGGCAAAAGCCCCTCTGGATTCCATCCCCCTAGGGAATCGAACCGAAGAACCAAGAATCTACAAACGTCGCTTAGGCCCAAAACCCCCCAAAAACAAGAAAAACCCCACCCTTTCCCAGCCGAAATCCAAGATTTGGCCAAGCTTGTCCAAGCATTTAAGCAGCATGCCCTCCTTGTCCATTTTGCCCCGGCAGCAGCGAACAAAGCACCAGATAATCAATTTCCCGTTTGCAGCCAATAGCCTAGAGTTCCGTAAAAATGCCAAAAGAAACGAACAAAGCTCCCCGGTAAACTACTTAAGGAAACTTCCCTGCCGAAGTGTGTAAAAGTCTCAAAAGTACAAAGCTGCTGCAATTGAGTGCCCAGCCTCAACTTTCAAGGATAACTAGTGCAAACCAAAGCTGAAAAGTCTGCCTCGTTAACCTCCATCGACTGACTGCTGAAATTTGTGCCGCCCACAGCCGCTGACTCTGACATTTGACTCGGAACGCTGACTTCGACGCCTTTGACTCTGATCCTTTCAGCTTTCCCACTCAAACATCAAATCTAATGCATTTGCACGTCGTCTCCCTTTTTGCCACCGTCGTGGGCCTCGCCGCCGCCAAATCCCTGAGCTTCGCCATGGACAACTGGTCGGCGTACCCCTCGGTTCCCAAAACTGCGTCCATCAACGGTTTTGCAGACCCCATCTACGAAAAACTCCCCGAATGCGCCAAACTGTGTGTTTCCATGTCCGCCAGCAACTTGCCCTGTCCCTATTGGGACACCGGCTGCTTGTGTGTGTGGTGGCCGTGGTCCCAAGTGGTGGCTCTGTGTATTGCCAACGCTTGCCGGGGCGAAGATGTGGCCAAGGCGACGTCTTTGGCGTATTCTTTGTGCAACAGCGTTGGCGCCAGCGTGTGGAACATGCCTTCTTCGGTTTCGTCGGCACTTTCGCTGGCGGCGAGCACTTTTCAGGTTTCGGCGTCCACCACAGGCAAATCTCCATGGTCAAATTCGAAGAGCTTGTCTCTGATTATGGCCACAGCGAAAACTGAGGATGCCACGAGGTCGGGGCCTGCTTCGAGCTCTTCCAACGGGGCGGCGATTGTTGGGGGTGCTGATTTTGGGGTGGTTTTGTTGGTGCTTTCGTTGTTGGGATGAACGGGGGTGGAAACTCGACTTTTGGTGAGGTTTTGATGAAGTTTTTAGGAAGTTTTTAGGAAGTTTTTAGGAAGCTTTTAGGAAGCTTTGATGATTTGATGAAGTTTTGATGAGCTTTTGAGGAAGTTTTGATGAAGTTTTTAGGAAGTTTTTAGGAAGCTTTGATGATTTGATGAAGTTTTGATGAGCTTTTGAGGAAGTTTTGATGAAGTTTTGCCCTGTTAGCTGATATGTAGGTTTACTTGATCCAATGCTTGTTTGAAGGTGTAGATTGCGTGAATGTGTCTCCATATTTGGTTTGAGCGTTTGGTTATTTCTGCTGTAAGCTACAATTAACAGCCCTCCTTCAAGTTATGGAGTTTATCTATTTTCCCTGATTTAATTTTTCACCACCTTTGTATCTTCTCTTTGAACAATCATACTCAGGATATTCGTCTCAGACAAGCTTGGTAGTGTGTTGCTGTTCTTAAAAACTGCGTTTCGTGTATCGACGACACGAAATCAATCAACTTTGAAACCCTCCAAAGTATTCTGTTGTGCCTGGCTCTGTATGCTCTTGTGATTTTGTCAAATCAGTATTGAGGAGTTTACTACAAAAAAATCACACCCAAACTGAAAAATATATATCCTTCCATTTTTCTGACAAGTATAATCTACTTAAAGTCCATTTTGTTCAAATGACGGTCCTTTTTAAGCTTTCTCTGTAATCTGCTGAAACCTGGCGTCCTGAAAAGAACGCTGATGATTTTAGGGCCCCCACTCTTGATTCTTTGCATAAAATCGTTCACAACTCTGTTTCTTCCAACTTGTTCGGCTCCAAAATTTGTAGTTCAGTGCCACCCAATAAAATGTCTTCTGTCTCGAAGTCAAAAACTATCTTCAAATGCATAGAGACACTGTTGGGAAGCTTTGAGTACTTTTCTTTTGTCAATTGACTCTCTCCATGTCATTTGGGTCTCTAAAACTGACAATATAGCAGAATATCTACATGAGCGTTTTAGAGCTAATCAATTTGACTCTAGCTCTCTCTTTTTTGTAGCTTTTTCCCCACTTCCATCTTCAACTGAACCCAGCAAAATTCTCTATCTTTTTTTCTCTGAATTGCATTCCGTCCAGATTTCTTCTTGATTTTCCATTTTGCCTTGTCTTAATTTTCAGCTTCGCTATGAACTCCCAAACCCATTGAAACTGAACCTTTTCATTTTGGCCATCGGTCACAGCGCTCTCGTGTGATTTTCTCTATGTGGGGTTCAAATCTGTCAGCAAACGCCGCCTTTGTTAAAATTTTGATTTTCTGACTTTTACAGTTTCTACTCAAATCCCCAAACTTTTTTTTTCTATTTATTTCTCAATCTCTAAATCCACTTTAATCTCCTTAGATCTTTTAGATATGATCTTCTAGATAACGCTGGGAACTCGGCCGAGAAAATCCCGTAAACGTCAATTCGGCAATATCGGTGCCGTGGACGGGCCTGCACCGGGAAAGAGGTGAAATACCCGTTGTTTTTTTTTAGAAAAAGGATGCCAGCTTCATTGATGCAAATTCGTTCATGTCGGCGTCCTGCAGATAAGCGCCCGATCCACTGACTTGGAGAGTGCCCCCTGGGGGGGGAGAGGCGAGATCCGAGGGTGAAAAAAAGAAAGAAAAAGATCGTGGGGCCCCCCGGAAATCGCCACACCCGTACACCACGCTTACTTCCTTGCCCTAAACTCTTTTACTGAAGCTCTCCCCCAAACGTCGTCAGCTGAGTGCGGCTTGCGGCGAACTCGGTTGCGAACTCGGATTGCCGCTGGGGGTTGAAGCTTACCACCAGCGCTCATGCTTATATGCAGTACCATCTTATCTGCAGTATTTTGCAGCCGCGAAAAAAATGATACTCCCTATATAAAGTAGAAAAAAGTCCCCTAGGGGTCTTTTTTTTTTCACCAAAACCATAAAAAATGCAAATCTTGCCTGTTTTCGCCCTCGCTGCCCTCGTTTCCGCCGGCCAGTGGGACACGTACCCCAAAGTGCCCAAAACAGCATCCATCAACGGATTTGCCGACCCCATCTACGAAAAACTCCCCTCTTGTGCCAAAGAATGCGTGAAAGTGACCACCAAAATCACCCCTTGTCCTTACTGGGACACTGGCTGTTTCTGCGTGATGCCCCAGTGGTCAGGAATGGTGGGGTCGTGTTTTGCCGAAAAATGCAAGGGCTCTGACGTTGCCAGCGCCACTTCTTTGGCCTATTCGCTTTGTGAAAAAGTCGGCGCCAACATCTGGATGATGCCTGCTTCTGTGTCCACACAGCTCTCGGAGGCTGCGGGCACGTGGCAGGTTGCAGCTGCCACCACGAAAAGCTCTGATTTCGGCGACGGCGCCAAGTTGTCTTCGGTGGTAGCTTCCGCCGAGAAAGCCGAAAAGACCGAGTCCAAATCGTCTCTGGCCGAGTCTCTGGCGGCGGTTCCTGCTTCTCTGGGAAGCTCTGGAGCTGCTGCGGCCACTTCTGGCACCTCGGGCGCCGCTGGGGCCAATAGCACTGGAACAGGGGGATCGGGCTCTTCCAACTCGAGTTCGTCTTCTTCAGTGGGTTCAGGAGCAACGTACGTTCAAGGAACCAGTGTTTTGGCGTTTATTCTTTTGGCGGTGGTTTCGGCAATGAGCTAGGTTGTTGGATACTGAAATGGAAGGACAAAGCGAGGGGAGGTGTGAGTGGAAAGAGGAATGGGCAAAATAGACGGTCATGTAATTAATTAGAGTAATGAGACGGTGAGTGTGAGGTTCATGAAGACTTTGTGCTTGTTTGGAGTATTTGAGAAAAGTGTAGTGATTGTGGAGGTTCTTTTAGTAGCAGAGGAGAGAGATTGATTTTGGGCTTTGGATTTAATGAATAGATAGATTGGAGTTGATTGGAGATTTTTGTAGAGATTGCTTGTGTGTTTTTTTTTGTAAATGTGAAGAAGTCACAGCAGAGTATAGAGCTTTTCTAGTTTTCCTTCTTTAACATATTATTACTACCATGTTTGAAGGTATTCGTTTTGAGGTCTTTTAGACTTCTTTAGAGGGCTTTAGCATTCAAAAAACAACCAGAAAACAAGAAAACAAAGGTATTCTCTCAGATCAATGCCAAAAATCAAGAGATTGTGATATTGTTAACAAAATTGCAAGATCCCACCCGTTCTCTCTTGTGTAGAATTGTCGAATTTAACAGCATCCACAGATCAGTTGCAAGAGCATTATTCAGGGCACTTTTTGAACTTTCTATACTTGATTTTACCCTCTTCAACTACGAAATTTCCCTTTTCTGATGGATCCATCACCAAATAAAAATAAACCTCACATTGCCCCAGCAAAGTCCAGGTGACATTTCAAAATCCCACAAAAAACAGGCCCTCTTTCAATTTCCAGCACGATTTACCCATGAAATAGCCCTCAAACCTTAACTAAAGGTCAAAAATCACAATCTGAAAATCGAAATTCCCTGATCTTCGTTTCTGGTCATACAAAAAATGGAAATCCCGAGAATGCCTGGCGATGTTTACATTTTTGGCCAATTTGCTGGTTCCTTCTTAAGCCAATTGCTTTTCTTTTTTCTTATTTTTTTTTTCTTCTTTTTTCTTTTTTTCTTCTCTTTTGTCTTTTCAACCCAGTTTGCTCGTCGCTTGACCTATTTTCTTCTTGCTAAGTAAATCGCCGTCTTCGGCACATTTGCTCCAAAATAGAGTTCCGTGCGTTCCACGCAGCTCGTGTAAATGGTCGCCAATGTCATGAAAAATCAGGAAACGATTTTGAAAATTGGAAGAAAAACACCGTTTTGGGAGGTCCCGAAACGCTGCAAACGTAACCGAAAAGAAATATTTGTTTTTCCACATTTTTAGCTGCTGCAAAAGAAACCTGGAGTTATCGGTTTCGGCAGAGACGATGGCAATTGCCGAAAAGAGACTTTTGGAAGCTTTCAATGCATACCCACCTGCGACAAAATACCTGAATGGGGTTTTCGGGAACTGACACATTGGGAGCAGAAAGGGGAGTGCTTGGACAAAGGCAAGAGAAATCAGCACAATGGGGGTGTTTTTCAAATGGGGACGCTACGCTACGCCAGTGGAGATTTTGGTGAACTTCAAACACTTCTAGTTGTTTTGGGTTCCTCAAAGTACATGGGGGGAGATGAAATTATCTAAAAAATCTAGCGATATCACCGAGGGCTAAGCCGGGGGTGATGTGACCCCCGGAATGCACAGAGGCTTTGGCGGGGCTTGGACCATGGCTCATGGCTCGTATGCAACATACGAGGACGATGCCCGAGTCGGGCCCGATTTCTGTGTGGGAGGAGCGTGCCCTCGGAATCACCGCTTTCAGCCCCCCTCGGCTGATCTGGTGCAGCGTGCATCGCGCACAACGCATGGCGCATGGCGCATAGCGCCTATGCAAGCGCGCCGCACGCGGATGCCCATTCGCTCTCTTGCAAGTTCCGGCCTGCCAATGAAATGCCACTATCCCTCATCTGTCTGCTTTGGGAATGCCCATAACTGTAAACAGAGCACCGTCAGGTCCAGACACACCCAGCGGCGCCCAAAATAGACCACACTTGAAAAAGAAAGGCCGTCCTGCAGATAAGCACCGGCTTCTTTTTTTTTTGCACCCAAAAGTATATAAACCCAGCAACTTCCCCTAAAACTTCCACTTTTCCTTCTCTCTTTTAAAAAAAGTATCGTCCCTCGCTATGTTCGTCGTCCCCCTTGCCGCTCTCGTCGCCTCCGCCCTCGCCGCAGACAACCCTTGGGCAACATACCCATCAGTCCCAAAATCTGCCTCCATCAACGGTTTCGCCGACCCCATCTTCGACTCCCTTCCCTCTTGCGCCCAACCCTGTGTCAAGCAGTCCGTTTCCTCCACGCCCTGCCCTTACTGGGACACCGGCTGTCTCTGTGTGATGACCACGTGGTCTTCGAGCGTCACCGAGTGTTTCGCTAAAAACTGTAAGGGCGATGACGCCCAGAAGGCCCTCGACACTTCGGTCAACATTTGCAAGAAGGTTGGTGTTTGGGAGCCTTACTGGATCATCAACGCCCAGGCCTCGGCTGCCATTGAGTCTGCCATCAAGGAGCAGGCCACCACGCAGCAGGAGACCACTTCTTCCAAGCCAGAAACCACCTCTACTTCTGCTCCTGCTGAACCCACCCAGGAGACCACCGCCACCACCGGTGCTCCTACTTCTGCCACTTCCTCGCAGGTTGAGCAGACCTCTGCGCCAGCTGCTTCTTCTCCAAAGGAGACTTCTGCTGCTGCGTCTGCTCCAGCTGTGTCTTCGTTTGAAGGCGCTGGTGCTGGTGCCAAGGCTGGTGTGGCTGTTGGTCTTGCTGCTGGTGTGGCCATGCTTTTGTAAGCGAGCCCTGGCGCAATTGGCCTGATTCGGTTTGTTTAATAGGTGCTGCTCTGCAGCAGTAGCGCTGGTTAATACATGTAATGATTTAAGACGAGTAATGCAAGTAGAGTTTAATTGGGTTAAGTCGATGGAGAAGTGAGGAGGTCCAAGAAGATGCTGTGGGGTAACTTGGGGTGGTGTGAACATACTTTGAGCAGAATTAGTGTAGAATGTCAGGGGAATTGGCTTAAAGTCTGAGGGGGAATTGAGTAAATTTGAGGGGGTTTGGAGTATATGGCTGTGAGTGGATTTTAAGAAGCTATGGAGAAATTAGGTTTTATGTGGGTGTCAAAATGTGGTCTAGGTAGCATCAGTGGATTTTTTGTAGGTTTTTAGTGGATTTTCAGAGGATTTTCAGAGGATTTTCAGAGGATTTTCAGAGGATTTTCAATGGATTTTCAATGGATTTTCAGTGGATTTTCAGTGGATTTTCAGTGGATTTTCAGTAGATTTTGGATGAACTTTCAGTAGATTTTGGATGAACTTTCAGTAGATTTTCAGTCAATTTTCAGTAGATTTTCGATGAATTTTCAGTGGGTTTTCATAAGATTTTCAGTGGAGTTTCGATGAACTTTCAGTAGATTTTCAGTGGAGTTTCAGTCGAATCTGTGGAGTTTCAGTCGAATCTCTGGATATACTAGAAATCACCTAGGTATCATCAAAGTATAATCCAAGTATCATTTAAGTGGTATCTAAAGAGGATGAATCTAAGTAATGGCCTATTGGAGTCTAGGTAGAATTTGGGTACATTATAAGTAGAATTTTGCCATTTAAATACCATCAAAGCTACATTCAAGCAGTATCTTAATAGACGTTAAGTTTGATTTAAGGAACTCAAAGTACACTTTAGCTGGAACCTAAGTAGATTCTGAGTATGATTTAATTAGAGCCTAAGAAGGATCTTTGTACAACACGTTAATTTGTGTGGAAGCTAAGTATCATCTGAATATAGTCTGAGTAGAAGCTAAGTATTATCTGAATATAATCTGAGTAAAACCTAAGTAGAATCCAAGAAGAACCTATGTAGAGTCCAAGTAGAATCTTAGCTTCCCATTTAAATCGAATCTAAGTACAAAAACAGTAGACAGTAAGCATATACAGAGTACAACCAAAGTATAATTTACGTGGAGTCAGACTATCATCAAAGTTGGATCTTGGCGAAACCATGTATTTAGATAAATTTAAAGTAGAATTCAAGTAGGTTCTTCATCTTTTCCCTCACATCCTGGCAATATAACAGGCCGTGAGCTTATTATGCTTGGGATAAGTTGACCTCTTTAGAGCTCCATCCGTAGTCATCAAGCTCAAAAGTAGCACTCCCTTCAGTATGATCAAAAGAATTGTGGTGGCCATGCAAAAAATCAGAAGTGAGGATGAGATCTCTCAACCGAGTCAATTTAGCATCCTATAACTACCACACTTGTGAACTTCTACCAAAAGACCTCTAGGATATTTTGTGTTTGATAAATCAAGTTATTTTTGACCCCACCAACCCTGTAGCCCTCCGTGTGTCCAAAGACGTAGCCACAATCACTCTACTTCTATCGAAGACATACGATAGAATTGATGCCGTTAATACCGTTAGATTTGATTTGAACATGGCACCAATTTGGCAAACATAGAAGCCATTAAAGTCCATTTTTACCATCAAAACGCAGTAAAGATTGACTGACAGAATTCGAATCCTCGATTTTGAGGCGGAATGTGAAAGGCTTTAACAGTGCCGTGCATGCCAAGTGACATTATGATGAGTACCCTGGAGGCAGTGATCCCACAGAGGGCTTGGGCTTATAGGACAAGTTCTCCATCTTTATCATATATCTGAAAATCGCCACAACATGGGTAACACAAGCGAACGCTAGCAAAATGACGAAGATGAATTGCTTACCACGGTGTGTCCGAATGCCGTTTCTTTTCAACAACAAATTATCATCGTAATCTAGAGGAACTAAACTTGCTCCAATCGAAACAAATCCCCCAAGAATCGTTATCGCACCAAATCCTGCGATGAGACCGGCCTCTTTCTTCTCAATGAGCTGCAGACGATAAGCCAATCCGGCGAAGAACGTCACAAGAACCGCAATATAGGTCGCTAGCACGGCTCCTCGATGGGACTGCTTGCTGTTTCCGATGCTTTCAATAACGTGTCTCACTTCTCTTGGTGTTTTGCCTCTCCACGCTGCCTCGCTAGTGACCTTCTCGTAGGCTAGAGCAAACTTGTCCTCCCAGACTCTGGCCAAGTGTTCTTTATTCTCGCCACCCCTAGCCTCAGCCGCCTGATACCCGAGATACTTGGCAATGAAACCGGCATCGCCATATGGGAAACATCTGCCTTCAACGCATACACCATGGGACAAAAAGTAGAATCTGCGGTCATCAGGTGCGATGTTTTGCGGTACTTCGAGTCCTTTGGTGACTCCAGGAACAATGCTTTCAAACAGCTCCATAATGGTGTTTCCAACATCCGTCCAGCTGGCCACCGTAGTTTCCTCCCAGTAGTGAGACGCAGAAATAGGAAACGAGGATTCCAAAACCAATATGAAAATTGTGGCGTAGGCAACCCAAGCGAGGTAAAGGCGGAAACTGAGGTTCTGTGCTGCTCTGGCCTTTCGCTTCAATTCATATGTTCTCACTGTTTCTTCCGATGCAAGCGCTTCTTCGACAATTGGGACGTCAGGAGTGCTTTTGATGAATTTGTCGGTTTCACCGAGTTCTTGAAGCTCAACGCCTTCGTGGTCAAGTTGCATTGGGGCAAAAAAAGCGTTTGTCAAAAATTGACTTCCTTTGGCAATAAACACACTGAGAAGAGGTGTCTAGGTTTCTAAAAGTGACACAAAATGACGTCAGGAGAAGGTTTGATGTGCGGCTTGAAATGGCAGAATCCTCATCTTTTTCAGTTTACTTACATTTATACATTTTGCGGTTATCCTCGTTGTTGATGAGATGACTGTGGTACAATCGTAAGTGGGAGGCTTAACCTCTCGGCTAATTTTAAGCCTTCGCTACGAGCGTGAGATCTTGAGATTCTGACACACAGTTCAAGCTCCAATATTGAGCTTGTGCTCACCAGAAAGACCTTAATTTTGATGGCTTCGTTTGTTGTGATCTATTGGATTATTCTCCAGTTGGCTAAGTTTCATATTTATGTCAATTGTGTTTGATGCGAGATATTCTTTCCAGCGTAAACTTCAACTCAGAGTTTGCTTCAGGAAGATTCTGGCATGCCAGAAAAGGAAACAAATTTCTGAGTAGGTTATGACAGTCTGAATCACATAATTTAAGAAAGTCCTCATTGTTCAAAAAGCTAGCCTCACTTTCTTTCTAAGATACAACTTCCTTCTATAATCTCTGCTGATTTTAGACTAAATCCAATTGTCAAGGAAGTACATCAATGCCACAAAATGTGGAACGTAAAAAAACCACTGTAGAAAAACAAACACAACAAGAGTGCCCCTATGAGACAGAATTCCGTTCAGCTCCAACAACAAGTGCTGAGGGTAATTGGCAATCGCAAACCCAGCAAGTAATCCAAAGAAGGCCCCAATATGAACAAACGTTAGAATGAGCCTAGGATACCCCTGTATCTCTCCCACACGCAGCAACGGGTAAGCAAATCCCGCCAAAAACGTGAAAGAGGATACAATAAAGATAAAAAGCCCCATCAGCAGCCAGCTGGTGTCCTTGCTCTTTTCGATACTTTTGATAATCTGCTTGACTCTCTCTTCTGGGCTGAACCAGGCCGCCTTCATGCTGACCTTCTCAAAGGCCAAAACAAACTTTTCTTCCCATTCTTTTGCAACTTGCGTTCTGTTGTCGCTTTCACTAGCCTCACCAGCCTGGAACGCAAGAAACTGGGCAATGAAGCCTGAATTGCTGAAAGGAAAACATTTTGTTTCAACACACATGCCGTGGTGGAAAAAGTAAAACTTACGTCCACTTACTGGGATTTGTGGGATTGTAAAGTCTTTCGTCACTCCAGGAACTACACTTTCAAATTGCTCAATGATGGTGGTTCCCACATCAGTCCAGCTGGCCACAGAAGACTCTTCCAAATAGAAGGTGGCAAAAGCAGGAAAGGAGGTAAAGCGGGGGCCAGCGTAGAGAAATAGAGAGTATAAGACCCAAGCAGTGTAAAGACAAAAACTGAGTTTTCGTGCTTCTCTGGCTTTCAGCGTCAGTTGGTGTGGTTCGACTGAGGACAGAGCGACGTTACTGTTCGGGATTTCAGAATGGTCATGGAGGAATTTGTCTGTATCTTGGACACCTTCAAGCTCAATGGCGTTTTCCAATTCTGGCTGCATCGAGTGAAGCAATTGTTGGAGGAAAAAGTGAGGGGGGATTTGGGGTGGGTCTTGCCGAAATTGACGCCGAACGGCAAAGAGCCAGGATCAGTTAGTCTCTATGGATCTTTGAACTCCTTGGTAAAAGAAATTTCTTGGGAATGAAGAAGTGTGTGTTGAACAAGGTGAAATTTCACCATGTTGAGATTTTCGGAATCGAGCGCACTTTCCCGAGAGAAGTTGGGAACTTGCATTTTCAACTTCAAAAGAAAATCGCCAAATATACATCAATTGAAATTGAGAAATTTTTGGTCAAGAACGTACATTCTTTTTGTTGAGAAGCGCTTGATAGAACATTTCTTGAGGCTGGGTAAGGGAAACTTGGTTTTTTTGGAACAAAATTTAGCTTCCGTATAGCTTGCTTTACCTTAAGTTAAAGTACCTTGAAGAAGCCTTTGATTTACATTATCTGCCTTGATTTCTGGACTTCTTTCAAAACTCATTCTTGCACCAAGATGTGTTTTCCTGCACATACTCACCAGAATATCCCCTGGACACCTTTCTTATCAACACCTACACCCGTACACCACGACGGGGGTAGAGTCCCCAAATTCCACTAAGAACACCCTTTCAGCACCAAAAGCACCATTGTAGCAGTCTAGTTCCGTGACACAGGTTCATCTTGCCCCAACTTTGCTGTTTTTTCTGGTTTCGCCGCCTCGGCACCGGACTTTTTCCGGTCTTTCTCCTTCCTGCATTGATTATTGTGGAGAACCCAGATTGTCACAAGCAAATACACAAAACACACAAAATCAAAAGAGAAAATCCAGCATTGGTTGCTTATTTTTGCCTTCGAATTCATTCTTGAGCGCCTCTACTCCCCTTTTACCAATGTTTCTTGTCCCGTTTCTCCTAATTGTGCTCATTTTACTAGTGGCTGCAAAATACATCCACCTCTACTTCTCCCACAGAAAACTAGCTTCCCAATGGCACACTGAGCCCATCGAATTCCACAGAAACACGCTCCAGACGCTTCCGATTCTCTTCAATGGCAGCGAAAACATCACATCGGGCCGTTTTTTGCAATACTTGACTGACCGCTTTGAAATCAGAAATTGTACTGCTTTTTCTCTCACAGTGCCCTTTTTCAGGCAGCTTATTCTCAGCAGAAGCCCAGAGGTGATGAAGGCGATGTTTTCTACGCAGTTTGGCGATTTTAACTTGGGTGTTCGGCGCCCTGCGTTCTTCCCGCTCTTGGGTAATGGCATTTTCGCCTCTGAAGGCTCTCAGTGGAAGCATCTGAGAAATTTGCTCAAACCACAATTCTCCAAAGAGCAAGTAGGGCAAGTTGAGATGCTTGAGCCGCATGTTCAGAGTTTGGTGACTCTTATCAAAGGCAGTAGCGGCTTTTTCGATATCGAGGCGTTGTTCTATGCGTTCACGTTGGACGCAGCGTCGGATTTTTTGTTTGGCCACAGTGCAGACGTTTTGGGGGGAGCTGTGGTGGAAAGAAAAGAACGATCGGGCTCTTTTTCGGGAGAACTTCTTGTCAACCGCCTGTCGTTTGACGCTGCGTTGGGATTTGTGGGCACATACCTCCAGATCAGGCTGTCTCTCTTCGATCTTTACTGGCTTGCCAACTCCAGAGAGTTTCAGAAGAATATAGGCAGGATACACGCCTACACTGACCAGTATGTGGAGAAGGCGCTTCAGCTCACGCCAGAGGAAATCGAGCAGAAATCAAGAGAAAGCTACATTTTCCTCTATGAGCTTGTGAAGCACACAAGAAATCCTGTGGAGATAAGAGATGAGCTTTTGAATATCTTGATTGCAGGAAGAGCAACCACAGCACTGCTTCTTCTGCTGGTGTTCATGGAGCTCTCAAGACGTCCAGAAATATGGGAAAAGCTTCGCTCTGAGGTTTTGCACCATTTCGGCGAAGGTACGTCTAAAATCTCCTTTTCCAGCCTCAAAAGGTGCACATATCTACGCTACGTTGTCAACGAAACACTCAGATTGTGGCCGCCTGTTCCTCAGAATCTCAGAGAAGCCGAAAAGGACACCACGCTTCCTGTTGGAGGAGGAAAAGACGGCAAAGCTCCGATATTCGTTCGGAAAGGATCAATTATCGTGATCCTCGTTTATTGTGTCCACCGGTTGAAAAATCTATACGGAGAGGACGCAGAGGCGTTCCGTCCAGAGCGGTGGGCCGGTCTTTCCAAGATTGGCTGGGGATTTATGCCATTTGGAAGCGGTCCACGAGTTTGCCTTGGGCAGCAGTTTGCACTCACAGAGGTCTCTTATGTTTTGGTGCGTCTAGCACAGACTTTTGAGACAATCACTTCGGGAGAGAGAGAATACCCTCCGAAAATGTTGGCTACGGCAGTGTTGAAGTATAAAGACGGGGTGAAGGTGAAGTTTGGCGAGTAAAGTGAAGAAGGATTTGCTGCAATGCAGAAACTATATTTATGGCGTATTTATGATGTATATATAGGTGTAAAACGAAGGAGATTCGATTTGAGTTGCTCTTGTGGTGAGGCTGCTCAATGCTTAAACAGTGAAAAGCAATATCCCAAAGTCTTTTAAGTTTACTCGTGATTCGATCTTCAGGTGATCTGGGTCAGTGGCGAAAGTTTTCTGTCACAGCTTAGTGGCTGGAAGGTATACTTGTAGACAATTACGCAGAATAGCTCAAAGCCCTGTGCCAAAACATGGAAATTTGTTATTTCAGCACAAATAAGACCTCTTTGAATGCTTTTCTGTTTAAACTGTGCAAAAAACAGTGGCTAATTTTAAGTGTCTTATAAAGGGTTTTTCTCTTTCTAGGATTTTATCTCCACGTATTAGAATAGGTTTCATATTCTGTAACAAAACTGAAAAGAAAAAAATGCAATGTTACTAGAAACAGCCTTCATTTACACTGTTACGATTTGCAGAGGTGAACGAGCGAAGAAGATTTGTAGCACAAACTAATTGGTACACAACGCATCACGTTCTTAGACTGAAAAAGACAAAGTGGTCAAATTGAGAATTCTTCGCCTATTGCACTTTTTAAAAAAAAAAAGAACAAAAATTCTTTCCATTGTAATTCACTACTTTTCGATAAAACTTCAATCTGCACCCTGCCACTTTATATGCAGTTCGTTTGCATATAGCTCATGGAAGAAACTAAACTTAGTTTAGAAGGTTTCTCTTGTTTGACGGTTCTTTGGCCAATTTGGGTAAGGCGTGGTCCGTTTGTAACACCAAGATGAGCAGTTCGAATCTGCTAAGAACCACTTTGTTTTTTAGGTTTTTTATGCATTTACTCTAATTGAGTTCACTATTTCTCTTGTTCTATAATGTACACATCTTTTCGTTCAGATTACCATTAACATTCGCTTCACTGATCGATTTATAACTCTCAAAAGCAAGATTGCCAGACCTCATTGAGCAATTTCATTTCCAGCCTCTTCTTCTGCCAAAATGCGTTCGATCTTCTCTGCGATTTTGATCACATCACGCCGATGTCCCTGAGAAACAATTTCATACGTAGTTGGTCCCCCACGCGACGTTATTAGATACCTTTTCTGGACGTCAGTGAGTTTTTCCTTGATCTCAAATGATTCTTCGCTTATGCGGTGACGAACCGAGGACGAAACCTCGAATTTCATCGTAACAAAATTTCGCTTGATATCCTCAATTTGTTCCTTCGCATAACGTAGAGACAGCTCATCACCTTGTAGCTCGACTGCATCAGCATACGTTTGCTCATAAGTAGATTTGATAAGGCGAAAGTCACAGCCACAGCAGATGAAGTTCCTACTATTCAAAATAAGCCATTGGTCTTTACGGCAAAGCATATCCTCCAAATACTCGATAGGAACTGTACCCGGATCAACAGAACACACTCGGCTGCTCATGAATACGTACAAATATAGATCTTTAACGCATTCTGCAGCCAACCCAACGCTTTCTAATGGCCCAAATATACCAACTTCGTTTTTCTTGAGCTGTGGGTATACAACGCTATTTCCGTTATCGATGCAGACCCCGTACTCGTTCATGATTTGCTTCAAGTTTGAATAATTGGGACCACAAATCCTCAAGTTATATCGTGAATCAACCTCGACGATCGCGAAGCATCGATCTTCAAAGTTTTTTGACCTTTCCAATATACGATCCTTAGCTCTTTCCACATTGAACTTGATACCTTTTATCAATATACGGGTTTTGGAGGTGAAATCACACCCAATCTTAAGGGATTCTTTCCCATTGTCAAGGATTGAAAGTTTCACCCCGAACTTCTTCCGTATATACAGCCAGAAGTAATAACGACGAATGGCTATTACCCGCAGGATGATAATAGAGGGCACTTCTATCATTGTTTGGTAAAAACTGATTTTGTCTGTACTATCTGACAAGACTTGCATTATCACGTTCTCAGCTTCTTCCACATCAGACTCGGGGCCAAAAATGGTTATGGAATCAGCCGAACGTTCCATCTCATTGAACCCCAACTCTATCTTTAAGGGCCTTTCAATGTAAAGGTTTTCCCGTGAAAATTCTTTTTTCAAGTCTCGACCATGTGTATTGTCGTCTAGACAACTCCCATACTCAAAGCCATGAACAGACTTTTCGTCAAAAAGCCTATCATCTTCGAACATGGACATGATGGACGAAAGCGTTGTGCCGTTCGGGCCTTCTATCAACCGATGTTGATGTCGAGGAATTTGTAAAACTTTCAGTATACAACGGTTCTGAAATTCCCTAATCTGATTCACACCCTCCTCAAATCTGTCACGCACTCTCTGAGATGCGTGTACTGGCTGATTCTCAGACAGAGTATATCGGGTGATTAGCGTTATCTGCTTCTTGCACACGTCAAACAGAAACATGGGATGCAACCACTCTAAAAAATCACGGAGGTCATGCCGAAAATGTTTGAGTAGCAAAGGATGAAAATCTGTGAAGGCTTTGACGTCATCAGGTGAAAAATCCTCCACAATTGAGATGAGCCTGTCCTTGTAGAGTTGCTCATCGTCGCATCTGGGTATATGAACGATATAATCGTCTTTCAAAATAACTCGGATTTCATACAGTTTGATGAAATGATAAAGATTATGGAGAGCGGGTTGCTTCTGATACTCAGCCAAGTTCATGCTGAAAAAGAAGCCTGTCTCGGGATATTGTAGCAACTTATGCCTGGCGGCCAGAACCCTATCTCTGAGGCCGACAATTTGATACTGCGGATACTGCTCGTGAATTTTCACCAAGAAGATTGACTCGAGCTCACTGGTTTCAACTGGATGAGTTACGGTGACCGTCAGAACTGAATACCTTACAAGCTGGACAAATATCATGTCATCCAAGCGCCGTTTGGCGTTGGCCACAGGCTCCGCGTCACCTCTTAACGTTATTCTGATTAGATCTTTGTACTTGTTAGTGAAAACTGAGATTGCGTTGTCACAAAACTGCTCATCAAAAAAGTCCTTCCATATCATAGAATCCGTCTTCAGTAGAGTTACACGATATTGATCTTTCAGCTCGAGGAGCTCTAAGATGCGGGCCTTTGCTCTCTCACATCGCAGTCTGCTTCCAGCAATGCTCACGGTTAATTCCTCCACGAATCTCTCCTCCTGATCATTGGTGTATGTGTACATCGGTGTTTCAAACCCCACAACGTCATACTGCAACCAGCCGGGCTTGAGTGTTTTCCGCTCAGCTTTGATTCTGACGCCAAACTGCTTATTGAGTGCTTTCACTGTTTTCCCTTTTTCGCCCACCACAAGACTTCTTTTCCAAGAGGGAATCTTGAACGTGATGGTTACTGGTTTCGTCAACTTGTCAAGAATCATATCTTTGGCCGTCTCAACGCAGACCAAAAAACCATGGATTAGAAACGACCTCTGGCCCGTCTGTGGGTCTCTTGACGTTTTGATAGCAGCACCTGACACCTTCTTAATTTCTGCAATCAACTCCCTCAAATCGTCCCCATTGAACTTCAAGTTGTCGTCGGCGCCAAGCGACAAAATCTCCTCGTGTGGGTGAAAAGTCTCTAGCGACAAATCAGGGCACGAAATCATTGGCTCTTGACGACGGGAAACACGAGTTTTTTATAATTGGTGGTTGTGAACAGCCAAAAATAATGTGCAGAGCTTTTCATGAGTCATAACGCCACCGAGGCAGAAAGGGGATTTTTGGGGAAATGGGAGAATTCCATGCATGCTGTGGACATGCTGAACATGCTGGTAAGGTATGAACGGGTGTCACTGCCAGAAAAGAAGGATTGAACTAGCTAATGCTGTTTAGAATTGCAAGCTAGGCTTATAGGGTGTGGTGGACTGCAGATAGGTACAGGTGTTTCGGTTTAGATGCAGGACATTGGAATCACACACTCAAGCCGTTTGGCAGATTTGTAGTGAGACCAATTGTCAGAGGGAGGGGATGGTAGGTATAGACATCTGATGATGAAATTTGGAACGGATAATCACCGTGAATCTTGCCAACAAAAAAATAAAAAATAACCCTTGTCGTGGTTATATGCAGGATTCATCTTGAATTGGTCAGAAAGGCATAATTTGTCAACCCGTGGATCGAAACTTCCGGCAATGTCCTCGTTACATTGATAAAAATCATAGTTTGAAGGATATCCATTGTGTCGAAAGGTGGTGTCTGGGTGTTTCCACAAAGCTAATACAGGTTATGAGAGAAGAAACCCCGAAAAAATTTTGAAGTCATACAATAACTGGAAGCCCCGAATGTAAGAATGTTTTAGTGTCTAGGACTTTCTAATTTGACCCCGAAAATATCCTTTACTGACTGTTGCTAACAAACTCCATATTCTTTAGAATAGTGAAAGCTGTCTTGTTTAGTCAAAGAGATTTGAGAAGTTGTTGTAAAATTCGGGGAGGCCGGTCCCAAAAACCACTAGATTTTGTGTGCGTCGGGTCAAAATTACATTGTGACTGATGAAGTTGATCGAGAACAAAATTTAGTACGAGGTACTTGCAGCAACGCCGCACAAAGACTCCATGTTGGCTTTTTATCTCACAATCAGGTCTATTTCTGTAAACAGTCTTCAAAACGTGCTGGTAAAACGGTGGTCGAGATAGAATGGTAAGTTGAGCCCTGGTAATTTTGTAAATTCCAAAAGTAGCATGGCTGAAACCATTCGAGTATGAGAGGTGGCGATACTTTGAAAACCCTCTAATCACCCCTGTGAACAATGATCTTTTTGCTTTAATTTTCCTCTTTGTTCTTGAAAGAGTATAGAAACAGTAACGACTACCTTTGTTTTGTGAGGCTTGTAGGCTGACAAAATCGATGGCTATTAAGCAACGAGATACTAGCATATATCGTAAATTCACTTAGTACTATTTATACTTGTCTGTCTACCATATGTGAAATCAAAGATTGAATTAGTAAGACAATAATCAGGAGTGGCCATCAACGCCTCTTACGTAATCTCGCTAATGTCCTAGATTACACATTTAGCATATTTTGCAGCTGCTGCATCTTGTCGTTCTCGGTGGGTGCAAAATAGACTTTAGCCGTACACCGTAAATCTGCATGCAACTGTTAACTCGCCTTATCCATTGGCTCACACCAATAGTCATTACAGTTAGAAGTACAACACAAGTGCTCTTTCAGTTCTGAAAAGGGAGGCTCAATTCCTTTTTTGTACAAATCGGTGCAAAGCAATAGCTGATAATGTATGAAAACCCCTTACTGATGACACAAGCATGAACCCATCAAGGGTACATGAAAATGCATAGTCGAGCATGTCAAAATGGTGGCTGAAAATGGCATAGCCTCAAACACATTTAATGAAAAAAAAAATTGAGGGAACTACGGGAAGAGCCGTTTTCTCTCAATTCGGTCGCATAGTTCCTCACTTTAGAATAATCCTCTACTTCCTCTGAATGAAACCTCTTCATTTCTTCATTTCTCGTGACCTCTATCGCATATCCACAAAACTAGTCCATACTTTCAAAATCCCACAAACAATGCCAGTGTTTTTCAAAGGAACACCGCATTCATTACAGCCCCACAATGATTCTGGTTACCAGAACGCCTTGTTCTGTAGTTCAGCCATTTTTGTTGATCAATATGTGTCCTCAGGGAAGGGGTGGCTAAAGTGGACTCCTGGGGATTTTTTTTTTATTTCTCTGTTAGTTAGTTGAGGAGTCTTTAAGATCTCAGAGTGTCTATAATTGCCAAGAGTAGACAACTTTTTTTTATCAAAGGACGTTTGAGAGAATTATCCCTTCCAAGTATTCATTGTGTAGCTCTCGCGTATGTAATTTGTAGGTTGAAGCAGATATAGTTGAAGCTTGCGCTATGCTTTCTTTGAGAATGTCATAAGGTGTAGCAAGTCTTGAATGCCCCATAAATTACGGATGTTTTATGTGGGTCTTTTCATATTCAGGCTTTAAGTTCGTCAGACGATTCAAGTATGTGGGTGAAACACAATATTAAATCAGAACTGTAGGGTACGGGCAACTTTGTAGGCACCAAACAGCCCTTTTCATAATACTCTTCATTTTAGAAAGATGTTGACTTATCTCAGGGTGTCATCATGTATATATGAGAAGTGCCATCACTAATTATACGATTCATCGGCGTTCTCTTTTCTCCAATGAAATACTATTTGAGAATTAAATATGACACCTCTTTGCATGATTTGAGTGGCAGCTACTAGCACATCCTCCTTCAGGATGATTCTCACCAATCTGGATTTGAGGTTGAGGATAAGTTCCAGGCTAAGTGTCGATGTCAGCAATTTTCTCCACATGATGAAAGGCCAGAGCTGCAAGGACATGATTGACTGAAGAGCTTTTCAATTTGAGGAAGCGTGGTCTGAGACTTATGCAAATCGATACTGCTAAGTATGTGTACTTCTGCAATATCGAGTGACCATAACGACTGTCCAATGATTCTAGAATGGAATATGGTATTTAAAAACTTGCTTCGCTAAGCAGCAAGGCGAAGGAAATTGCGTTCTGTCCAAAACCTCAAAATAACGCCACAGGAACCGAAACTTACCAAGTCAAACAAACCAAGAGAAATGAAAAAGGCTGGATGCTCTGCAGTATGTACAGCCTAATCAATCTCATGAGCCCCATAGGGTCTACACTTCTGGAGAAAATCTTTCAGGGGTGCTCACTTCGAGCTATTGAAAAGACTTTTGATGAAAGAAGTTTGCTGTCTGGCATGGATCTTTGGGATCCAATGAAGTGGAGTCAAGGGTTCAAATGAAACTTGATTTCCCTGGAGCAGCGAAGTGGACTTCTAAATATCTTCTTTGAAGTTTTTGACGCTTGAGATCCCACCGAAGCTTTTTAGTGTCAAATCACCACTTATAACGTTCGAGAGCTTTCTCATCAGATGCAAGGTTCAGTTTCACCCAGATGTCACTTTGGATGTTAATAGATCAGATGGAAGTATAATTTGCACAAATTTTCACCTTATGGAGCCAATTATCTCCCTTCCGCTTCCTTCAACCATGATGGAGAGATCTCTTTCTGACTGCATCAAGTGCAACAGAACAGGTTCTTCCAAGTGAAATGGATGAGTCACCTCCTGAAAAAGTCACGAAGTCGCTTCAAGAGGGTCTACGCCATTTGGTGAAATTATTGACTTTTTGGAAGTGGATTCTCCATTGAATTGAACGATAGAGCCTATCAGGCTCCACAAGTTACTTACATTCAAAGATAGTTTAGTTTTCGAAATGAATTGTCTTTGATTTGCTTTTAAAAGAAATTCTGATCCTTAATTCAGTAAAGAAATCCAGGAGGTGGTAAACGCTTAGCTTGTTCCTTGCACTACTTGAATTTGCCTGATTCAACAGAATCACACTTTTCACGCCGAGTGGCCAAGAAACTAGCTGATTCTAAAAGAAAAGAATTAAATTCTGGCTACGATCTTTTTCATCAAAGAATCATTCATGACAGCTCCTTAGAAGGTTGTTTTTTTTTATCTCTTGTCGGGATGTCATTTCATGTATACTTTATAAAACAGTTACTTTCATGAACTCCCCTAATTATTGGCATAAGTTTCTGTTCCATTGTTTTATTAGCGGCATTTTCTTCTTCTTGGACACTATTATTGATTCAAACCTTTAGTAAGCGATAAGTCAACTGAATAATAAGATTCCATTCTATCTCGTTCAAAATAATCTTTCCTCTGTATCTTTGGTTCAAAGGTCAAGGTGAATTCGATAATACATGTCGAGAACAGCAGTCCTCTCTACAACGGAAGAGACAGAGCTTCTAGGACACTATTAGCAAAGGAATCGCTTCTTTTGCCAATTATTAATTGGGTGGGATGATGTGCTCTAATGCAATTCGACATTGCTACGCCTGTATACTTCTGCAAGGTAAAGTTTATTGACATTGATTGTGGAGAATAAAATCGGGTTTATAGTTTTCGACTTGCTTTGCTATGCAGAAAGGCGAAGCCATTTGCAATCCAAAAACTATATAAATACCCCTAGAGCAATTCATTCAACGTGAGTCAACCAAAACTAAGAAGAAAGCTCTTAATGATTTATGTGATTTACAGTCTACTCAAACTCGATGAACCTGAAAAGGTCCACACATCTGGAGATGTTCTCGCGGGGGTTCTTTACCTCAAATTATTGAGAGATATCTCCATGAATAAGCTAGCTGTCAAATATTTCTGGCGTGAATGTTGGGGAGAAAGAACTGTGGAGTCAAAGGGCTTGACAACAGATCTTGAGATTCCTGGAGCTGCGCAAAACTGTGAATCAAAAGAAGCCACGAAAGTCCCACAAGGTTGGTATGAAATACCTTTCCGCCTTTATCTAGCGGATGAGCCTCAGGAACGTGTGATAGCGCCCAACGAAGGGAGTGCTCAATCATCGATCGACAGCTACGAAATGCCAAAAGGCTCACTTAAGTTGAAGCCTAGGGGCAGAAAGGATTATAGCTATATGCCGCCGTCGTACATCGATAAAGATGAAAAGTATTCAGTGAAGCATTTTGTGAAGATATCTTGCGAGTTTGCGAGTGAAACAGTTTGTCTCGGCCTCGAAACTTTCAATTTCACCCCTCCCTTGAGCAATATTCAGTATTCTGATAAGCTTTTGAAAGGAGAGTACTCTACCCATAGAGTGTTGAAATACTTTTTAAGTGAGATGGAGGATGCCAACCTTGGTGCTCTAGAGCTTGAATTTAAGGAGAATAAAAACGCCAGCTACTTAAGAGGTTTGACCACCCAGTCTTTCCGCATACTTCATCCAAAGGACAATCTTTCCGATAGAGTCAAGTTGCGCTTCTACCTTGATTCTAATAAATGGAAAAGTGCAAAACGTGACCGGGGTCCAGTTCCAAAAGTTGAATTACGACTGATGGAGTTTGGATTACTAAAGTGGGACTATTGGCGAAATGACGTAAGCAATCCAGACGAAAAATACAAGACACAAACTCTCAGACATGACTGGGTTTTTGAGAATGCGGAAATGGAAGAAGTTGACAGACCTACGGGGGTCGATTTACCTTCTTCGGAAATCTTGAAGATCGAGATTCCATCTAGGTTTCTTGATTTTGTACTTGAAGCCTCACTTATGTCGTTCGAAGGGTTCTACATTGGATGCAAGCTCGAGCTCAGTTTGGATGTCGTTTTTCATGTTCAAATATCACAAGAGGTTCATGATTTAAGATTTAAATATCGCATACCCATCCTTTACCTTCCGCCGCTCCCAGCTGAACTGGAAAAGTCTTCATCGGCGGAAAAAGAACAGGCATCTTCAGCTGAACTGAAAACCTCAACTTCTGAGATGAAGAAGTCTCCTTCAGATAAAAATGGCGAGTCTTCGCCAAAGAAGAAAACTATGGATTATGTTGATGTGAGTCCTCCATTGAGATGACGAAAGGACGTTTTGAAGGTATTTACTCTGCGTCAACCAGTGTTATTTTTTTTTTTTAACAATACTTTTTATGGATATAATACTATTGACTTTTATGTTTCTTATTCACAATACTTCCAAACTCACGCAGAAGTGCAGAATGAACCTAAATCAACTATGAAATTTGACATCGGGGTTTTCTTTATTTTCTCATTAGCCATTCTTGAGGTAGAACTTAGCAGTGTTGGTAATTCTAAAGGCAATCGAGATCAAATAGTGTTTACAGTAAAGCAAGCTGAGAATTTAAGAGAACAGATCACTTGCAAGAGCCGAGTGCACTTGAAAATGTGCACGTTTTACCAGATTTCAGGTGGATGGATAGCTGGTTAGTCGAAAATACTTGGACGGGCCTGAGTTATTATTAATCTAATTCCCTCAATACTTGTGCTTGAATTTAATGAAAATGACAATGCAATATCCACTAGGTGCGATAAGTCAGACGACTTGCTTTCTACATAAAAAAGACAACTTCCCTCTTTCTATTATCGTAAGAAGTAACATTCCTTGCCCTTCGTACGGAGCACAAAAGGCATCATTAGGCCGTCTTCCTGAAGTAATATTGAACCTGATAGAGATCGGGCTAAATGATGTGAAAAAACCAATTATGCTTTCGATGATATGAAGAGATAGACGTCTAGAATATTTCCTCATTGAAAGTCCTCGTGGTTGAGAATCCTAATTGTACTTCTTCTTGTAAAGGATTCCCCTTCAAAAAAGAATGAATAAGCATATTTTTATCGCCCCGAAATTGTTCACAATAAAGAATGGCCATAAATTGAGACGCCAGATTGCTTTTTCAGACCTGTGATGCTTGATTTTGAGAGGTAGGAAGATTCCTCGTCACTAAATAAAGGTTGATTGGCGAAATTCTTGTTTAAATAAGATTTTTGGTCTACTGTACTGATATTTGTTGTTTCAAGAAGACCCATACTGATTATAGGTCTACCTACTTCTTGATACGTGTAGCATACATTGAGTGCAAAAGAGGAAAGCGTTGCATCTTTGGCGTTGGTGAATCGAAAATTAGTTAAATTCAGTGGCTTCAATTTACCCGTAACGTAGGTTTTTAAGCTATAGGTTGACGATTCTCCTCTTGAGGCAAGCTTTATTGTGGCTGCAAATATGCAGAAGCCTGTCAAAAAGCTGTCAAACTTAAACCGTGCGTCACTATACATACCACTTCTTTTTCAGTAAAAAAAGAAAATAAAAAAGATAAAGAAGAAGTGAAAGACTTCAAACAGGTAGCATGTAAAAGACGAGGAGAGGTAAAATTTATATTCTCGAGTCACTGACTGGTTCCACTTCTAAAGCAACTGGCAAGCAAATTATACTACTTCTTTCTGTACTTAAAAAAGTTAATACTCACAAGCAGCTTCAAAGAAAATAAACCACCTTTAGTGTGAAGACTGCTTCAAACCTGAAATGAGCTGCTCTCAAGGCTTCTTTCCACGGATATCAGCGAATCATTCGACGCAAGTTCTGGTCATTCTGAGCAGGCTATGCAAGATGAAAAGATTATAAATAAAACAGGTTCAATGTCAATACCCAAAAGTGTTTCTCCACTTGTGGCACAAAAAAAACAATTCCTTGTATGTTTATAAATTTTATTTAGGGCATCTTCTTCTTGCTCAGTAACTTTATTGGCACAATTTTCAAAATCCATAATTCTGTATACTCAGCGTTCCTGATGCTTTTTTACATGGTTTTTCGACAAACTTTGGCCTTCTTTTCACGATCTAAAGAACTCAAATTCCGCTTGCCCGCCGAACGAGCATTTCAGTAATATCTCAAGCATCAATTCACAATACACGTGGATTCATGACTTTAGGAACTTCGAAAACGCCTCTTGGAGAGTTTCTCTCTTATAAAGCACAAGGCAGCCATTTAAGTGGTCACAGACTCTGTAAAACTAACTGAAACCCTCATTGGCAGGATTTACAACTGTTTGCTTGATTCGTTATCTCAACATTTAAACCAAAAGGTGCGTTTGCTGATGATTTTAGTGTATTAGTTGAAACCTTCAAAATCAATGAGTTTTCCTGCAAAAAAGAGAACCAGTTCACGCGTGGACTAGGAATGTTTCAGGATTACAGTGAAACTGAACATCTGAGACACTGAAGAATGCTGGTGACGAAAAATTCTGGCTGTTCCCTGGAAATATTCATGATTCTATGTATTGGCTGGAGATCAACCGTGTTGGTGTCAAAGTCTCTAGATTAGGCAATTTTTGTACGTGCAATGGATAGCCAAAGCAAAATTGAAGGATTGTGCAATTGGAAGTAGAGAAAGTTAAACGATTCACATAATTGTCACTTGAAAACTACCACTACATCAATATCCAACAAAAATCGTGAGATATCCATCTTCAAGCTCTTCTAAAACCAAACGGCTCTTTTTGAGTCAGATAGCGAGACACAATACGCTTTACAATTCGTGATTTGCTTCGAGCAGATCCAAAAATGATGCTTTCTTTAAATAGAATACAACTCGTGCATCTGCCTTGCTTGTTCGTTTTCGCTAGGTTAAATCGTTCCAAGTCCAGAAAAAGCCCAACTTCGAGTCCCCTCACAAGACGTTCCTCTGCATTTCCACGATGCTGAAGAAGTTAAAATGAAAGCCAATTACATCACGCTGAACAATTCAACGTATCTGTAGTTTCCCATTGCCCGTTTTGGCCGGCTAAAGCTGCACAAGGGGAAAATGTGCTTCGAAATCGGGACCTGGGGAAACGAAGTCGGCTAAAAAACGCAGGATGGGGAAATCTGGGGAAACAAAACGGGCTGGAAAATGTTCTTACGTGTTGAAATTGGGGGAATTGGCTTGGGTCAGTAGGAATTTAGGTTTCTTCCGGTTTTGTCCCCACCCAGGCCATTGTTGGCTAAATCACAAGAGCATGGGCAGTTAAACAATGGGGTATTTTGCCCGTGAAAGGTCTCGGGGACAATGTGGGAAAGATCTGGTTGGGCATTACCCGATGAGGAAATTCCCCAGATTATCAGAAGAGGAGGAGGGGGGGACCACCGTAAGGGCATATGTCGCGGAGGTACGGATGTACAATGTCGCGGGCGGTTGGCCGGCGACTCGATGGTGGGGTTGGTGCCGGGCTTGGCGGTTGCTGCAGTACATACTTCCGCATCGGGCATGAGCGGAGAGGTACGGGTGTTGCTTTTGGCAGGCGAGGATCACGTTCACTGCACGTGATATGCACGGGCCCCCACCTGGACGCACGAGCCGGGCATAGAAGCTCTCGGCGTGGGCTGCCCAGGGGCGCGTCACATGCAAGTCACGTGACCGGTCTCCCCAACGTCCCAACATCCATTCTTCCGCGGCCCCCCCTCACCGTTTGAAAATGTCGCGTCCCTGTGTTATCGCCAGCACTTGATGGTGTAAGACCCGTACACCAGATAAGCACCGACCGTGTGAGAGCAAAAGAAACACAACTCCAACGCCCGCAAAAGCAATTGGGGCGGGGCCACCCACCCGCGTTAAGCCCACAAAAGCAACGCTGCGGTTCTCCCGACGCAATTGCTTTTGTGGGGTCTTGCCCGACGAACGAAGTAGTGGGAGAAAAAAAAGAAATTCCTGCATGTAGGCGGGTGAGATTGAAAGTTTCTCATTCAGTTTGAGAGTGTGTGTGTGCAGGACGCTGCCAGGCGTGGACCCCGCAAAATCCTCAATATATAAAGCGTGAAAAATCACCATCAAAAAATCAACCCCCATTCCTATTTGTCAAAAGTAAAGTAAAAAAAAAAATGCCCTGCAAACCAGACAGAGTGTGGTCGATCGAAGGCCAGCACGAAATCGTGTTCAAGCAAGTTTGGGCCGCGTACCTCAAGCTGTTTGGCTACGACCTCGACGACCTCTCGTACCACGACATCGAAAGCGGCAAAACTTTGTTTCCGGCAAGGCCAAAAACGCCCTCCCAAAGTGTCGTCCACGTCGGCCCTCGAAACGCCCCCAAGTTCTCCGAACGCACCCAGAAGACCTTCGACGCCAACCAGGGCAAAGCAAACTTCTGGGAAGGAACCTACGACGTCAAGGCCAAGGCTCCCTCCAAAGAAGTGTACTCGCATTTGGCCAAATTCAAGCCCGCCGAGTTGCACCAGGCGTTTTTCTCGACGCTCAGAAACGACTCGCCAGACAACGCGCTCCTCAGGTTTGTCAGAGCCAGAAAGTTCAAAACAAACCAGATCATCGACATGGCAGCCAAGTGTCTCGAGTGGAAAGTCAAGGAGTACCCCGTGGACAAGTGGGTGATGGACGGCGACTTGGAGATCTACGAGAGCAAGAAGCACCCGGAGATCATCAAGGCGTTTGAGATGGAGAAGGCGTACTTCCGGGGCGTGGACAAGAACAACGGGCCCATTGTGGTGATTCGCGTCAAGAAGCACTTTGGGCTGGACTGTCCCGAGAAGGACTTTGAGCGGTTCATCTGCTTGATCATTGAGTGGGTGAGAATTGCGCTCAAGGACTACGAGCTTGGAAACGACGGCGCCAACATTTTGTTTGACATGAAGGACTTTTCGTTGAAGAACGCCGACTTGGCTGCCGTCAAGTTCTTGGCCAAGGCGTTTGAGGCCAACTACCCGGAGTCGTTGAGCGCCATCTGGATCCACAAGGCGCCCTGGATCTTCAATGCCGTGTGGAAGATCATCAAGGGCTGGTTGGACCCTGTGGTTGCGTCCAAGGTGCACTTCACCAAGACTGCCGACGACTTGGCCAAGTTTGCCGACAAGAAGTACATTCCCAAGGACTTGGGCGGGCTTGACGACTACGCTCCCAAGTACATTGTGCCCACGCAGGAGAATGCTGGCAGAAAGCCCAAGGACGCTCAGTTTGAGGAGTTGATCCAGCAGAGACGCGAGTTGCTCTTTACGTTCATTGAGACCACGTTGGCGTGGATCCGCGCCAAGAGCGCCAAGGAGCTGACGGAGTTGATGGACTTGAAGATCCAGTTGGGTGCTGAGTTGGCCAAGAACTACCTTAAGTTGGATCCTTATGTGAGAACCAGGGGTGTTTTTGACAGAGACGGACAGATTGGCACTCCTTCGATTTAGGTCTGAAGAACGCCCCAGGCGTTGTTCAGGCGCTGTTCAGGCACTGTTCAGGCACTTTTTGAGTGTAAGAGTTGATGCTGAGTGAAGAGTTGATGCTGAGTTGGAGAAGCTTAGTTTTGGAGTTGGAGCGTTGAATTTACGAAGTTTGAGCCGATTTTAGGTTGAGCTTCCCCCCTTCAAAGCTTCGAGCTTCGCCTTTTTTATTTGCACCCGGGCGGGTTCCGGGCTAGATATACAATAGATGTTGTTCAGCACTGATGTTGAGTTTTCGCTTGTAGCTTGTAGCTTGCTGGATTTTGCAGCCACTAAACCCGTGCACCACGCTACCCCAGGACCAAACGGCCTTTGTCGAATCCCGCCAAAACGGGAATTTCGGTGTTTTGGCGGCGTGAGGGTATTTTTTACGTTTGTTTCAGTGGATAAGTTTTTTTTCTGGGTCTTGTACTGTGATTTTGACCCCTTTTGCAGTGCCCTGAAATTCCCCATAGTTAGCAGCATAGTAACGCTTTGAGCTTCCTCCTGCCAGGTTAAATTTATATAGGTTTTCTCGATTTTGCAGCAATTGAGTCATTTGGTGACTCCAGGGACAGCGTGTGAAAGCAAGCGGCTCTCTTGGTTGACTAAAGCAGGCAGGTGACTCAAATGACTCGTTTGGTGACTCAGATGACTCGTTCAGCACTTGAATCGACTTCCTGGTGGCTCCAATTGATATAAAGTGATTTTTCCTGATTGTTTCGTGGAAAACTCTCTCAGAATTTCAACTTTACAGTGCATTTTCAGAAAAAAAGTTTGTTGCTATGAACTTTCAAATATCTCGCTTGGAGAAGCAAATGCGTCACTTGCATTTTCTTTCAAGATCTCTTTCTTGTTGCTTCATTTATCTTCAATTACTGCATCTTCGTGAAACGTTCCATGATACATAAAGCACCGATTCTTTCTCCTCGGCCAATTTTACTAAGAACTCTGATGCACCTTCCACTACATTTTTCATGTTGAAGCCTGTTTTCTTCGATCTTTCCTTTTAGGAAGTTTCTTAGGTCTCTTTAGTGTCTTCTTAGGTGGTGTCTGGGTTTCTTAGGTGGTGTCTGGGTTTCTTAGGTGGTGTCTGGGTTTTTCTTAGGTGGTGTTTCTAGGTGGTGTCTGGGTTTCTTTAGGTGGTGTCTGGGTTTTCTTAGGTGGTGTCTGGGTTTCTTAGGTGGTGTCTGGGTTTCTAGGTGGTGTCTGCTTTCTTAGGTGGTGTCTGGGTTTCTTAGGTGGTGTCTGGGTTTTCTTAGGTGGTGTCTGGGTTTCTTAGGTGGTGTCTGGGTTTCTTAGGTGGTGTCTGGGTTTCTTAGGTGGTGTCTGGGTTTTCTTAGGTGGTGTCTGGGTTTTCTTAGGTGTCTGGGTTTCTAGGTGAGCAATACGTACTGAACGAAGC